>NC_091950.1:295532872-295646885 GCF_031021105.1 Erythrolamprus reginae | reverse complement strand
AGTCCTTTACTCTGTTCTATATCTTGTCAATGAAAGAATGAAGATGCCAAATGAAATGTCAAGCCCTTCCTGTTTATTCTCTGACAATAGTTTACAGTTTGGTATTTCAACAGATGCCAAGGAAAACTTGATGTCTCATTGGACTGGGAGTAGTGGCTATTGCAAGAAAATGTGACAATTACAACTTGAAGTGTTTCATTGAGGGAGGTACGAGATTAATAAGATAGTCGCCCTGAGTCGCATGAGATTGGATGGCATAGAAGTCAAATAAATTCAATTCAATTCTGGCAGCACACTATTACAAAGAAATCACCCCTAACTCTGATACATAAGTTTCGTGCCCTATAAGAGAATAACTGAGTTGGAAAGTATTATATTTGTGTGGGAATGAAGAGTCCAGATGTAGGACAGTTCAGCAGCTTTTACTGAAATCAGCTCGAATGAAAATGAACTACCAGCAAGCTTCAGGGAAGCCGCTTTTAAGAGCTACCCTGAAACCAGCTGGCCAGTGTCAGAAGTTTATTTCTGCCAAAGCTACATCGGCCAATCAGTGATGGCTATGCAAATTTACTTCATGTGTCAGCATGTAACACCCCTCCCTTCTTAATCTCTGGAACATCCAATTCAGGGACTTCATAGTCTCGTATGTACACAGGACGCCCTGATAGTCCTACTGAGCCTGTATGATTCAGTTTGTTAGGAGTCTTTGCCTAGAGCAGACATGCTTGTTGCTCCTCCCCCTTCGCTTTGTGGAAAGATCTGGAACTGGCCTCCAATTGGACCTTGGAAATTATCGTTCCATATCCTGGCTGACTTTGCAGTGTTCCAGTGGTACAGTTCTGCTTGGCCATTGCTAGTCAGACTAAATGGCAAGATGAGGATATGTTTTATCGTGAGGCAGGCTAAGAATGACTTCATGTTCTGGGCTGTCAGTTGTGGCCTGTTGTCTGATACTAGGATATCTGGCAATCCATGGGTTGCAAACAGCTTTTTTTAGTGCTCAGATGGTGGCTTCTGTTGTAGTTGATGCCATGTGGTTTGAATAGGCATCCACCAGTATAAGGAAAGTGTGTCATGCTATAGGTCCCACAAAGTCTATATGGATACTGGACCATGGACTCTTTGGGGTCTCCCATTCTAGTGGCATGGTTCTGGGTGGAGCTGGTCTGGTTCCCTGGCATGGAAGGCAAGTCGCCACCCATTCTGTAATGTTCTAGTACAATTTTGGCCACCACAGATAGCACCTTGCTAATGCCTTCATATAAACCAGTGATAGTGAACCTTTTTTTTCCTCTTGGGTGCCGAAAGAGCATGGGCACACAATATTGCACATGCGTGAGTGCCCACACCCATAACTGAATGCCTGGGGAGGGCAAAAAACAGCTTCTCCTGCTACCCGGAGGCCTTCTGAAGGCTGAAAATGGCCTGTTTCCCAACTTCTGGTGGGCCCAGGCTCCAAAGGCTCCCCTGGAGCTTGGGGAGGGTAAAAGCACACTCTCCCATCTCCCCGGAGTCTCTGTGTGAGCCAAAAATCACTTGTCTGACACATACATGCATGTTGAAGCTGAGCTAGGGCAATGGCTCACATGCCAGCAGATATGGCTCTGCGTGCCACCTGTGGTACCCATGCCATAGGTTCGCCATCACTGATATAAGCTATCCCCAGGTGGCATATGTGAAGAGTCGTTAGCATCATTTTTCCACAGACTTATGGAAATAACAACTCGCTCCCCCAAGCAGCCCTTCATTGCTGAGAATTCAGTCTGTTTACTTTTGAACGTTTTAAGGTTTAAGGTTTAATTTTAAGGTTTAATTGGATTTGCACGCTGCCCCTCTCCGATGACTCGAAGAGTTCTTCCCTTTCATCCTCCGGTGGTCATCCCCTCAACATCTAGTTCCAAACTTTAGAGAGCACCTTGTCCTTTGCTGTGTGCTCTGCGATGTCCCTTAATGTGAAAGAACTGGTTTGCTCTATGTCGCCACAGATGTGTGGTCCTCCATGAATTTGGGTGCTAGGCAACGTCTGAGTGTGTCTGCATGGCCAATGCTCTTCTTTCTTCTATTGGTGAGTTTGTAGCTGTACCTGGAGAGGAAGATGGACCATCGAGTGAGGTAGGGTGACAAGTACTGAGGCATTTGCTGATTGCCTGCTGGTAGTCCCAATAGCAGTTTGTGATCTGTAATTAATTCAATTTTTTGGCCACAGAGGTACTCGCGGAAGTGACGGCCACTGCTGTAAGTGCTTCCTTATCCAGCTGACAGTAATTGAATTCTGCTGGAGAAAAGGTCTGAGAGTAAAAGACAATGGGTGCTTGTGAGCCATTGGGCAGTTTGTGGCTTAGGACTGCCTCGACTCTAAAAGGTGAAGTGTTCCAAGTTAACAATAGGGAGAGGGTCTTGGTGTATTGCATAAGTATGCTACTTGAAGATAATAGTCCCTTTACAGCGGCAAAAGCGTTGATTGTCCTTTGTCCCCATGTCCACTTAGCCAATTTTCCCATGAGTCCATGGAGTGGCTCCACAATTGTTGCTTTCTGTTTTAAGAAAATTGCATAGAAATTTAGTAACCCCAGGAATGCCTGCAATTCTGCCTTATTCTATCTCTATCTCTATCTCTCTCTCTCTCTATCTCTATCTCTATCTCTATCTCTATCTCTATCTCTATCTCTATCTCTATCTCTATCTCTATCTCCACCTCCACCTCCACCTCCACCTCCACCTCCACCTCTACCTCTACCCCTGCCCTACCCCTCCCTCTATCCCTCTATCTCTATCTCTATCTCTATCTCTATCTTTATCTCTATCTCCACCTCTACCTCTACCCCTGCCCTACCCCTCCCTCTATCCCTCTATCTCTATCTCTATCTCTATCTCTATCTCCACCTCCACCTCCACCTCTACCTCTACCCCCTGCCCTACCCCTCCCTCTATCCCTCTATCTCTATCTCTATCTCTATCTCTATCTCTATCTCTATCTCTATCTCTATCTCTATCTCTATCTCTATCTCCATCTCCATCTCCACCTCCACCTCCACCTCCACCTCTACCCCTGCCCTACCCCTCCCTCTATCCCTCTATCTCTATCTCTATCTCCATCTCACCTCCACCTCCACCCTCTACCTCTACCTCTACCCCGCCCTACCCCTCCCTCTATCCCTCTATCTCTATTTCTATCTCTATCTCTATCATCTATATCTCTATATCTATTTCTATATCTATTTCTATATCTATATCTATATCTATATCTATATCATCTATCTATACCATCTATATCATCACTATCTGTCTGTCTATGTGGGTATACATGTGTGTTTTGTATGTGGTTAAAACAACATTCACACGTGTTTAGGCCAAACAGCTTTATTATAAAAATTTCCTTTTTTCCACCTGTTCCATTTAACCTTTTTCTCACTAGGACCGGAAATTGTACAGTGACTATCCTGTGTTTTTAGTTTAGGAAAGGTTACCTGGCAGGTTACTTAAAATAATGATTTTTCTTTTGCTGAGTATCTTATTTTTCTCCTGAGATGGGATACCTGGAAGCTAAGAGTGAAACCCTTCCATATTAGGGTCACTGGAAAAATAGTAAAACAGCATACCATTAGACATTTTATATATAAAAAATAAAAGCCCAGGAGAAATCTAGGGCTGTACTTAGCATATCTGCTTTCTAAAATGTTGCTTTAATACCTCTACTTATACTTGGACCCCTTAAACTCAGTGCAATTTCAAAATGGCATTACATGGATAAACAAAACCATTAACTATGAACTTCTAGCTTTGTGTGCCCTTTTCCATGATCTTGTATCTCAGGGGTCCACAATCCCTTGTCCATAGTTCACTACTGGTCCATGGCCTGTTGGAAACTAGGTAATGCAAGCAGCAGGTGAGCACAAGAAGTTTAATTTGTGCATGCATGGGATCAGGATGGATGTGTGATCCGATGTCCTCTCCTCAGTGCTGCTACCACACTGGTTTGTACAGTGAAAAAAGGTTGGGGACCTCTGCTATATCTTATCATCAGTATTTTAAACTCATTTCTCTACTCAAATGTCCAGTGGTCTCTACCCTATAATGCTGTGCGGGGTTGAAGAAAACTTGTTGTTTTAAAACTTTCTCTTTGGATTTATATTGAGGAATTCTGCTCCAGTCCATGAAATCTTACTGAACATAAAGATGTAAACATGTAGCTTACATTTTTCTTTCCTGTCAACTGGTTTAAGCATTGCCTTTATCAGTCACAGTCTCTTTGGGGTACCGCCTATCCCTCTCTGACCCTCCCTTCTGTGAAAAACCATTCAATGGCTTGCTTGAAAAAATCACATTTTCCTTTGTCAATAAAATGCTTTGTATTTAGGAAAGCTCTGTTTTTTTTACCACAACTGCAAGTTAAGCTGCTTTGGGGGATGTTCTGCTACCCAAGGCCATGCTTGTAAGAAAAGCATCCTCTGTTATTATTTTGGAAAATCTGCTAGCCTCTGATTCCGGTCTACTGGACTGATAACAGCTAATCAGTTGGCAAGATAAAGCCAGGACTGCAGAAGAAACAGATATCCCTAGCAATAGAACTAAATTTCCTTCAGTTGCTGTATTCTCAAAGGTTTATTGTCTAAAACCAAAAAATAATGCAGGCAGCTTTTCCTACCACTATATAAAAATAGAGATAAGACCACATTTCTCCATTAATGCGTTTGTCAATCTATTCGCAGTATTTTTATGTTACCTTTCAGAATAAATCAGCCTGCTCACCTACATAAAATATAAGGTTTATGCACAAAAATCACCCTACCTGGAATGTGAATCAGGGAAAAAAATATCGCCGGCTCGACTTACCGGCCACGGCGCTTTTGCGGAAGGGCCGGGCAGACACCGGACTCTTCTATGGCGGCTGCCATTTTGTTTTCGGCCGAAATCTCGCGAGACGAGATTTCGGCCGGGAAAGCACCAGGCCCACGTGGCCTGGAAAAAATGACGTGGGGACCGGGCGGGGCTTGCTGGCCCTATTTAAGGGCTGCAGGCCCTGGGCCAAGCCTGTTCGCCCGGACCCAGTCAAAGGAGCAGACACTTGGCTGTCTGCTCCTGGAGCCTTTCGGCGGCCGCGTGGAGGCGGCCGTCGCTTTGGAGGCCTCGTTGGAGGCTGGAGGTGGCCTGCTCGTCGCGGGCAGCAGGCTTCGGCCCCATCCGAGGCTGGCGTTCTGCCCATCTTCCGAAGGAGCTCTTGGGCAGCAACGGGCTTGCAGAGGAGTCCCGCGTGAGGCCTCCCACCCCCACCCAGCTGAAAGGCGGCCGCGTGTTGCGGTCGCCATTTTGAGAGCCTCATCGGAGGCTCGGGGGAATGGTTTGGGGGGCTTCGGGTCCGGCGGGAAGGCCAGGCCTGGTGCCGTTTGGCTGTTGCCCCCCCCTATTTCTGGGGGGATCGTTCTGGAAGCCCCCTTGGGGACGTGGGGGGCTCGGGCGGAGGGCTCGCGTGTGCGGCCCCTCCCGTTTCGTGGCCCCCGAAAAACAAGAAAAATAAATAAACATAAAATAAAAAAAAATGGAGGACAGTTGGGCCCGTGGCGGCAGCTTCCTGCTGCTGCGCTGCCTGTTTGGGCAGAGGCCTTTTGCTGCCCTCTTGGGGCCCGGGTGGCCCCGGTTCCTTCATGTGTAAAATAAGAATCACGGGTACACAAGATTATATTAATAATAATGGGACTGATGATGGTTGCAATTATTTCACATATTTATATGGAACCATGGACATATAACGGCAAGAGAGACCCATTGGTCCCTCTGGTCTGCCCTTGTTCTGTTCTGTATTTTATCTTGGGATGGATATATGTTTATCCCAGGCATGTTTGAATTCTGTTGCTGTGGATTCATCTACCGGGCCTGCTGGAAGTTTGTTCCAAGCCTTTGCTATTTCAGTGAAATCAGGACAAACTTCAGTACAGTTATGGTCTAACTTATTTATTTAAATATTGTTGACACTCGGTCCCAGTTTCTTGGGGTTTTTTGTTTCAGGGGGGGGACACCTGTACCCAGGTTTGCCCCCGCCCCTGGCTCCTAGGGCAGGAACACAGGCCCCTGGGGCTGCTTTTGCCAGGGCCTGGTGTGTCGGGGGCGGGGGGTTTGACCCCGCCAACCCAGGCTGTAGGGCCTTCGCCCCTTTTGACGGCTTACCCGTCGGGGCCAGGGAGATTGGACATGGGGGCCACCACAGAGTGGGACCCGTTCACTGCATGTCATGGGTTTGCTGCAGAGGGGCTTGTTTCCACCCTTTTGTATGTACAGCCATGCGTGTGGGAAGGCGGGGCTCCCATGCCGCTTCAATGTGCCCCTGCCCCTAAAAGGGGACGGTTAGGAGGGGAGGGGGTCCAGGGTACAAACCCCACCTACTGGGGGGAAAGCTGGGCCCTGCCCAATTAATTTACAAAACAACAACAACATTGGGGTTGGTTGAGGGACGACCACCCTCGCTCGAGAGCGGCCGCTCTCTTGCTAGGTTTCTCCAAGGGATTCAGGATCCCTTACATGGGTTCAGCAAGCCTTTGGGTTCAACAACCACAGGTTGGTTGTGGGGCATGACGGCATTGTTCGGTCCGGAATAGCATAAGAGGTGGCCATGGGGAGGGGCCTTGGGCCCTTCCCGGAGCCGCCCTTCCCGAATCTTGGGGTCTCCCCATTAGGGGGGGTCCCCTGCAAGGTGGGTGATGAATTTAGGTTGATTCACCACTTGTCTTTTCTTAAAAGGGAGTCAGTGAAGGATTTCGTTCCTGACGAACTTTATTTAGTCCGGCTCGCATCCTTTGATGCGGTCGTGGCCATGGTAAGGCAGTGTGGGGTTGGAGCCCTTATGGATAAATGCGACATTAAGTCAGCATCCCGGCTCTTCCCCATGCACCCGGATGGCTTCGGGCTTTTGGGCTTCCATTTCATAGGTGTTTTTATGTGGTCGGGGTTTTACCCACGGGTGGCTCCGTCTCATGCTCTCTTTTGGGCGAGCTCGAGCACCTTATTGGAGTGGGCGCTCAGGAGGCGCAGCGGTCTGGGCTCGGCGTTCACTACCTCGAGGGTTTCTTGGTGGCGGGGACTGCGCGGGCAGAGCACTGCTTTGCTCTGCTGCGGGTCTTCGAAGCCCTTTGGCTCTGTTGGGGGTGCCTTTAGCCCCTGCGGGGACCAAGGGCCCCGCCACCGGGATTACCTTCCTCGGTATTGAATTGGACTCAGAGGTGCAATCTTCTAGATTGCCCCTGGAAAAGTTGACTAAAATTAGGGATAACCTGGGTACGGTTCTGGGCTGCAGGAAGGTCACCCTTTGGCAGCTCCAGAATCTAGTTGGGATACTTGATTTTGCCCACCGGGTCGTGGTGCCGGGCAGGGTTTTTCTAGGTGGTTATATGCTGCGATGAAGGGGCTCCGTTTGCCCCATCATCGTACCCGCTTATGTGCAGGGGTCAGGGCTGACCTCTGCGTGTGGCGGGAGTTCTTAGAAAGTTTTAAGGGGTTGTCTTTTTGGAGGCAAGAGCTTCTTTTGGAAGCTGAATTGCAGTTGTGTTCTGATGCTGCAGGGACCTGTGTTAGGTGCAGGGTTGTGTTAGGTGACCAGCGGTGCTGGTCTGCGTGGCCTCCAGAATGGAGGGCCTCTTCATTGGTTAAGGATTTGACCTTTTTCGGGAGCTCTTCCCCTTGATAGTGGCCCTAGAGCTTTGGGGTGAGCAGTTTAGGGCAAGACTGTGCATTTTGGTGCGACAGCCTTGTGGTTGTCCACGTTGTGAACGCCCTGTCCTCTAAGAGTGACAGGGGTCATGCGGCTTTTCCGCCATTTTGTGCACAGGTCCTTGTCCCTGAACACATTGTTTTTGTCTAGGCATGTCCCCGGGTTAGATAACGGGGTTGCTGACGCCTTGTCCCGTGGTCAGTTGTCCCGGTTTCGGACCCTGGCCCCGTGGGCACGTGTGTCGCCAGAGGTTTTTTCCTGTCCACCTTTGGAGCCTGGGTGGGCTCCTGGGCAGTGGAGAGTAGAGGCTTGCTGGGCTACGGCACTCTCGGGAGTGTCTGGCACTCTGGGGGGCTTAGCAGCAGGCAGGTGAAGAGTTTGGGGATTGCAGGCAGTATACGGGTTACCCCTATAGCTGGCCTGCCCCAGTTGTGTACCCGGCCATATTTGAGTCCAGCTTAGGCAGCGTGGCCTTTCAGTTAGGGACTATTATGGTCCAGGTTGGCCGGCTTCGCCTTTTGTCTAAGGCGGGGGCGGGGTTATTGATTTACGGTGACTTCCGCATTGTGACGGTGCCGGAAGGTTGGGCCAGGGCCTTATCGCAGGCCGTCAGGTCATTTTGTACCTTCCACCTCATTACCTCGGTTAGGTGGGTGCTAGTATGTAGGGTTTGGCCAGGCCAAGTATGGATCCCGCCATTAGGGAACGCTCGTTCTCGAAAGGCGCTGCCACTAGTGCGGTAACGGCGTTCTTGATACGGAGGATTCGGGGAAGTCGACCGCTGGCGGTCAACGGCCTGTTTTAAGGTACGAACGACCTGTTGAGGGTCCGGGGTAAGATCTTAGGCCAGGTTCCCCTTTGGTCCCTTTCTATTCGACCCCGCCAGGACGCAACCGAGGGCGTTGCTTTGGGTCATGAGCGCTCCGAGACCACTCAGCAACAAGGTACCGTCGGGGGTGGGGACCCTGCCGTCGTGGCGGCTGGGTCCTTGTTGTCTGGCGGGGAGACGGGGTGTGCGGTGGGACGGGCGTTTCTACCGCTATTGCTGGGAGGGCGGCATCCCATTGCTGCGCCCAGGTGGTCCTGGGAGGGCGGCATCCCATTGCTGCGCCCAGGAGGTGCTGGGAGGGCGACATCCCGTTGTTGCGCCCAGTTGGTCCTGGGAGGGCGGCATCCCATTGCTGCGCCCAGGTGGTGTCGGGGGGCGGCATCCCATTGCTGCCCCCAGTTGGGCTGGGAGGGCGGCATTTCATGGCTGCGCCCAGTCTTTCAGTGCAAATTGGGTGCTCTGGGGTGGAGCTCCATTTTCACTACACCACTGCATCCCCCCATCCCCGCAGTAGCCCACTCCTGGTCCTCATCCAAGAACATGGAGCCAACAGAAAAACAGGTTAGATGAAGTCAGCATAGAGAAAAAAAATAGTAATAAGGGAAGGAGTCATTTGCTCTGCATTGGAATATATATAGGCAGTGATGGGCTACCAACATTTTTACTACCACACTGGGCGTGGCTTATGCATTTGGTTTCAACATCTTTCAATGCAAATTGGGTGCTCTGGGGTGGAGCTCCAAATTTTGCTACCGGAACTGCATTCCTGACCGTTCCCGTAGGGGCCCTTCACTGTATATAGGCTAGCAGAGCCCCCCTAAGATAATCAAAAAGTGACTCACCAGTGGAAGGGAGTGTCTTTATATTTGTCTCCCCTCCCACTATGTCATAGAGGGAGGGGAGGGCAAGCATGCCATCAACAGTATATCCCAACAAGATTTAGACTTATAACAGCTCATTTACAGACAACTACAACAGTTCATTTAGGGACCGTTCTAAGTTACAACAGCACTGAAAAAGTGACTTGTGACCATTTTTTTTTACAATTATGATCCTTGCAGCATCCCCATGGTCATGTAATTTATATTTGGATGCTTGGCAAGTGATTCACAGTTATGAAGGTTGCAGTGCCCTGCTGTCACATGATCCCCCTTTGCAACCTTCTCACCAGCAAAGTCAACGGAGAAATCAGATTCACTTAACAACGGTTAATAATTCAACAACAACAGTAATTCAGTTAACAAATGTGGTCAGGCAAGTTGTAAAATGGGGCAATATTCACTTGACAAATTTCTCACTTAGCAACATAAATTTTGGTCTCCATTGTGGTTGTAATTCAAAGACTACTCATAATTTCAGTGGTGGGAGGTCTGCATCTGAGTGTAAAGCATGATGTCATAATCTTCTCATTCATCCAAAAGTTTTTATTGGGGGCCACCAATCTTCAGTAGCTCTCTGATTTCAGGATGGACATGTCAATTCCCAAATCCTCTTCCCTTTCTTGTGTCCTCAGCAAAGTAGTATTACATAAGCAAGGAACTCTTCTTCCTACTCCCTGCCCCAAAACCTTTGGAACCTA
This sequence comes from Erythrolamprus reginae, assembly GCF_031021105.1. Taxonomy (NCBI): domain Eukaryota; kingdom Metazoa; phylum Chordata; class Lepidosauria; order Squamata; family Dipsadidae; genus Erythrolamprus; species Erythrolamprus reginae. The sequence goes on along the minus strand of NC_091950.1, from coordinate 295,636,778 downwards.
TCATGAATTGTCTCGCCTTGCTGAGCTAATGAACTCTATGCTAAAGATTTCCTGGAAACTGAATCAGAGATGGGATGAGTTAGAAATGTTCATCCCACTTCAAATGAGTTTCAAATCCACATTTCCAACATAATTTTGAACCCCTTTTATATATTCTGAATAATTTTTCTGGAGTCATATACCAATGGTATATCATTTTATTTAAATTCTTTTATATTATAATATCATATAATTTTCAATCATATTTTCCAACTGTCCCATAATGGAGGTTCCATTAAACTGAATGACCTCGGATCAACAGATGTTGTTTGACAAGATGTTACAAGATGTAAACCATTTCAAATAAGCCTACCATTTGCAATTGATTGATGTTAGTTTTGTCAATGTCAGTGGTGTACAAGTGATGCTCCAGTTGTTTTGGAATTGCATCCGCCCCGATTCTTTGTAGAGGGGCGGCATACAAATCTAATAAACTATAAACTATAACTATCCAATCTGACCATTTTATTGGTAGTAGCTTTGCTTTCTTTTGTCATAGTCATTCTATTTTTATTTGCAGGTCTTTGTAGTTTGTTATCTTCTCCATTTCTTTCTCTTCTATTCTGCTGTCTTTGGAACCTGCCATATCTACCAGCCAGAGTTTTTTGTTTTTCCTATGAACAATTGTTAAATTTGAGTGGTTACGTGGCAAGTTGACTGTTTTTTAAATTATATATGGGATTTTAGTAGTAACTTTTAATTAATTAGATTTGTTGTTGTGTTGATTGTGTACCCTGTGAGCCGCCCTGAGTCTTCGGAGAAGGGCAGCATACAAATCTAATAAATAATAATAATAAAAAATAATAATAATAAGTGCTTGTCTGTTTGAAATTTAATTCTGTTTATTTATTTATTTATATCTCATCTTTAGCTGACCAGAGTCTTTAGGAGTTGGGCGGCATAAAAATCATACATACATACATACATACATACATACATTTTATTATTTATTTATTTATTTATTACTTAGATTTGTATGCCGCCCCTCTCCGAAGACTCGGGGTGGCTCACAACATGTGGAAACATATCATAAATAATCTGACAGATTTAAAATATTTAAAGATTTAAAAAAGACCCCATATACTAACAGACGTACACACAAGCATGCCATATATAAATTAAACATGCCCAGGGGGAGATGTTTCAGTTCCCCCATGCCTGACGGCAAAGGTGGGTTTTAAGGAGTTTATGGAAGGCAGGAAGAGTAGGGGCAGTTCTAATCTCCGGGGGGAGTTGGTTCCAGAGGGCCGGTGCCGCCACAGAGAAGGCTCTTGTTTAGTTGACGGGACCTGGAGAAGGCCCACTCTGTGGGACCTAATCGGTCGCTGGGATTCATGCGGCAGGAGGCGGTCTCGGAGATATTCTGGTCCGATGCCATGAAGGGCTTTAAAGGTCATAACCAACACTTTGAATTGTGACCGGAAACTGATCGGCAGCCAATGCAGACTGCGGAGTGATGGTGAAACATGGGCATACCTAGGTAAGCCCATGACTGCTCTCGCAGCTGCATTCTGCACGATCTGAAGTTTCCGAACACTTTTCAGAGGTAGCCCCATGTAGAGAGCATTACAGTAGTCGAACCTCGAGGTGATGAGGGCATGAGTGACTGTGAGCAATGAGTCCCGGTCCAGATAGGGCCGCAACTGGTGCACCAGGCGAACCTGGGCAAACGCCCCCCTCGCCACAGCTGAGAGATGGTTTTCTAATGTGAGCTGTGGATCAAGTTGCGGACCCTCTCTGAGGGGGGCAATGATTCCCCCCCAGGGTGATGGACAGACAGATGGGATTGTCCTTGGGAGGCAGAACCCACAGCCACCCCATCTTATCCGGGTTGAGTTTGAGTCTGTTGACACCCATCCAGGCCCCAACAGCCTCCAGGCACCGGCACATCACTTCCACCGCTTCGTTGACTGGGCATGGGGTGGAGATGTAAAGCTGGGTATCATCGGCATATTGATGATACCTCACCCCATGTCCTTGGATGATCTCACCCAGCGGTTTCATGTAGATGTTGAATAGCAGGGGGGAGAGGACCGACCCCTGAGGTACCCCACAAGGGAGCAACCTCGGAGCCGACCTCTGACCCCCCACTAACACCGACTGCGACCGGCCAGAGAGGTAGGAGGAGAACCACTGAAGAACAGTGCCTCCCACTCCCAACCCCTCCAGCCGTTGCAGAAGGATACCATGGTCGATGGTATCGAAAGCCACTGACAGATCAAGAAGCACCAGGACAGAGGATAAACCCCTGTCCCGGGCCTGCCAGAGAGCGCTTCTTTATAGAGAGTTGGAAAGACTCCCCTCTCCAAGGAAGCGTTGGTAATCTCCTGGGCCCAGCTCCGTGTCACCTCCCTGCTGGCCGAAACCAACCAGGAGGGACACGGATCCAGTAAGCAGGTGGCGGAACTCACAGCTCCAATGGCCTTGTCCACTTCATCAGGTGTCACCAGATCAAACTCCTCCCAGACAGGTGGACAAGTACGTGCCCCAGTCACCTCGACTGACTCGTTGTCAGTCGACTCTGTATTACAATTGGAGTCGAGATCAGCCTGGATCTGAGCGACTTTATCAGCGAAAAACGTGTTAAAATCCTCGGCACTGCTCTGCAAGGGCTCCCCAGCTCCCCCCTGGTTAAGAAGGGAGCGGGTCACCCTAAACAGAGCGGCCGGGCGGGATTCCGCTGATGCAATCAAGGCGGCATGGTACGCGCATCTTGCCGCCTTGAGCGCCACTTTGTAAGTCTTAATAAAAGCTCTTACAAGTGTTCGATTGGATTCGGACCTACTCTTCCTCCATCGCTTCTCTAGACGTCTCTTTTGGCGTTTCAACTCCAGGAGCTCCTCGTTGAACCATGGGGCTCTATGGGGTCTAGCGCCGCGGAGAGGTCGCAAAGGCACAATCCGGTCAAGAGCCCCTGCCGCAGCCGTGTTCCAGGCCTCAGCAAGGGACTCCGCCGAACTGTGGACGAGTGCCTCTGGAATAACCCCAAGCGCCGTCTGAAAGCCCTCTGGATCCATCAGGTGTCTGGGGCGGAACATCTTCATTGGTTCCGCCTCCCTGCGGGGAAGGATTGGAGCCAGGAAGTCAAGCCGTAGTAGGAAATGGTGTGACCATGACAAAGGCAACACTTCTAAGCCCCTTAGTCTCGGACCATTACTCAATTGCTCGGAGGAACATCTAAGAGGAATATACTTTTTATACTCAACATGGCGAACTTATCTATTATTCCTTTCTCTTCATATGCTACATTTCTGTATCTCACTGAATTTAAGTTTTGTCTTGTAACATGGAATACATTTTAGCACCCAAGATGTATGATATAATAAGCCTTCATAAGGCCAGATAATTAGAATTGTGTGATTCATAAAAGAACTGCTCTAGTTACTCCTTTTGTTAGTAGGACAATATTCCCGTGGGTTTAAAAAAGTAATAGAAAATTTTGTAACCATTTACATCTGCAAGATTTTTTAAAATGCAAATTGCACTGCTTTTGTTTACTGGCATATAAATTTTCCTGAGGCAGGCCTTTAAAATGCAAATTATCCTTAATGTAAACAGCCTTTTAAATGTAACTATTATTGTGTGCACATAATTTTCATTTATATACCTTTTTGTTCCAGAAGCTTTCTTTCTTTTCTCTCTCCAGATTTTTGATTGAGGAAAAATGAATGCTATCAGACTTGGTTTAATTCTAGTGTTTGAACCATTATTACTTATAATGTGAATGAAAGACCAAAATTAATTTCCAGTGAAATCCACAATGAAATTATTTTCCTTTCCTTTGCCAGCATTTAAATTGGCTGTACAATAAAAGCAAATAAACATGGCAGCATAAAATTTTATCATTAGATAGAAGTATTGATATTTGTTGGCACTGAATTTTAGCGAATGCACTTGATTATTATTGATAGATACTTCTTTGATTAGGTAATAAGAGAGATTTCAACTCTCTGATGTAGATAGAAGAGGAAATAATAGTTAAGAGCAGAGGTCTCCAACCTTGACAACTGTAAGAGTTGTGCACTTCAACTCTCAGAATTCTGGGAGTTGAAGTGCACAAGTCTAAAAGCTGCCAAGGTTGGAGACCCCTGGTTTGGAGAGTTTCTTAGAAGGATCCGGCGAATCTAAGGAGTTTTCAGATTTCATGAACAGAAATAAAGGTCATAAACTTCATTTTCTGTAATGCTTTCAATGTCATAGCCATCTTTATGTTATATTAAAAAATGCCCGGACGGCGGCTTAAAAACTGCTGGCCGAAATTACCTTCGAAGCCCAGGAGACGCTGCCGGCAGCTTCCTGAGCTCTGTACTTCCGGGTTCCTCTGGAACCCGGAAGTTCGGCTTTTGACAGCACGCCAAGGTGGCGCGCTGCCTGCTGGGACTAGGGGGAGGTCCTGGATCGCCCTATTTAAGGGCGATCCGGACAGGACCTCCCCCTTGCTTTGGCTCCCTCCAAGCGAACACCCGCCCACCCTCCGCTATCAACAGTGTGTCCTGAGGAGGTCGCTTCGGGGCCGAATAGGAATTTTTTGCAGCCTCCCCCTTAGAGGCGGCCGTTTTTTCGCCTATTCCACACTGACGGTGCGGACTGGATTGGTCAGAGGGTGCGGCGCACTTAGTGGTATAGGCCTCCCTTTGGTCATTGGGGTTTGGCAGGTTAGGGGCGGAAATGGGTAATTAGAAGTGACTGCACATGCTCCTTTTGGGCATCCTTCAATGGGTGATGGACCGCCTCTCTCCAGAAACTAGAGGTTGGAACAACATCGGGGATTGGAGAGAGGATGTCCATGGGAATCACCGGATCCAATTTCCCACAGGAATTGGAGGGTGAACTCCTCCCACACGACGAAGGGGCGTGGCTTGGATCCAGGTGAAGGTGGTACCTTGACCTGGTTCAGCAAGGAGTTTTGCCCAAAGTTGCCAAGGAATTTTCTGGTAGGAATTTCCGCCCCGTTAGTTTTGGCCTCTGCATTTCCTTAGTTCGTTCTGAATTTAAATATTTAAATTGACGTATTCAAATTTATTTAAATTTATGTTAATTCAATAAATGACCCGTATTTAATCCACAATATGTCTCAGCGTCGTTACTCTGCTTCCGGGGGTAATAAGTATTTCTGTAAAAGAATCCTAGCAGAGGTTTTCTAGCAGGGGTAGGCAAAAATGTGTCTTTAGGTTTTTGTTTTGTTTTATTTTGTTTTGATAGAGATGTTCCTTTTGGCATGGCTGGTGTCAAGGATCATAGAAATTCTTGACCCAAATATCAGATATCTGGAGCAAATCAGATTGCTTATTCTAGAACCAGCTAAGTAAATACATAATCAGAAACACCAGGCTATATTGATTTTCAAGCATAGGAAATGGAAAGGGAGAATTCTAATGATAGGATCCATTCTCCTCCATTTCACAGCTTTCAGTTTTCATAAAGACCCCTAAATAAGATTGATTGTTTTTAAAGGACCTTTCTAAACATTTCTTTTAAAACCAGACATTTTCTGAATTTTGTGGTATCACTAGTCATTGTAACAATTACATGAATTTGAACTGCTTAGCTTCTAAAGTTAGTCTAGTGATTGGCTACCCAACAAAAAACAGTAGGAATAACACAGCATTCCCAAACTAAGGTATTTGTCATCTCAGTACAAAATAAACTGAAGCAACAAATCACTTCTGAATATGCTGTATTTTTCTCTCTGGAGTCCCAAAAGATTACAGTTCAAAGAAAAGAGTAGCATCCCACTCACTGAAAGTATTTCAAGGACAGAGAAATAAACTCAGTTTAACTGGAAACTTAAGGTCAGTATATGAAAGGAAATATAGATAAATAAACTTTTGGCACAATAACTTTTAAATATTAATACTGACTTCTTGGCTGAATGCAACATTTTTGTTTGATGACATTTTACAGAATTATGCGGTAGGTGACCTCTCTGTATTCAAATGTATCTCTCTGGAGAAATTGGATTTTTCCCCTTCTGGGAAATATGTCACCTATTGATATGCATTATTAGTCCACAATAGCTTAGTTGCTTCAATAACAATACACCTCCTTGGCTAGAGCATCCTTATAACTTGCATTGAACTTGAAAACAAATTGGCGATACTGGGTATTAAAAAGTAAGTGGCAGTTGATGACATCTCTAAACTGGGGCAGAAGGAACTGGAAACAAATCAAGTCTCAGAAAAAATTAAGCCACCAAATAGCTTAATCTCATTTTCCTGAATGGCCTCTTCATGATCAAACGGAACGCATCACTGAAAGGATGACATCAGCCAAGACTGAATTAAAAGTTCACATTTTTATTATACTGTATAAAACCATGCACAATAAGCAATAGGACTTGAGGTTAGTCAGCTTTTGGAATGTGGATACCACCACCAGTGCCTGGAAATAAACTGATTAAGTAGATTATTCTATTTCATTGTTTGCCTGCTTTAAAGGCAGATAAAGAGTTGTTGCTTGCTTAATCAAAACTTACTGGTCATTTTGGGGGGAACTGACATTTGGGGAATCCAAAGATAGAATTTGCCCTATTTTTTCAACACACAAGCACGCAACCGATATAAACTTTAAAGTAAGCCGGTCCAAACTCGACTGCAGGAAGTACGACTTTAGCAACTGAGTAGTTAATGCACGGAACTCTGTAGTACCATCACCTATCCCCAGTAATGGGCAGCCAAAATTTTAACTGCAACTCCAGAGAGATACATTTGAATACAGAGAGGTCACCTACTGCATAATTCTGTAAAATGTCATCAAACAAAAATGTTGCATTCAGCCAAGAAGTCAGTATTAATATTTAAAAGTTATTGTGCCAAAAGTTTTTTTTATCTATATTTCCTTTCATATACTGACCTTAAGTTTCCTGTTGAACTGAGTTTATTTCTATGTCCTTGAAATACGTTCAGTGAGTGGCTTATTTTGTGGGTGTGGCTTAATGGTCATGTGACTGGGTAGGAGTGGCTTGCTGGCCATGTGACCAGGTGGGAGTGGCTTGAACAATAATTATCATTCAAGTGAACTGTTAAGTCCTCGACTTGCAACCTTACCAGTATTGCTTGCTGGGGTGACAATTTGCTTCGCGTTTCCTGTGCTCTCCTTCCTGGGTCACCTCCCCGCTTCAGGCTATAGCTAGGCGAACGGGTGTGCCAGAAGCATAAATGGTGCCAGTGCCACTTCCACCCACGCCTTCTGCTTGCACCTCAGACATGAGGTGGCCACGTGAAGTTGGCGGGGAGCTGGGCAGGAGAGAGGGAAGCTCGTCTGAGGCCAGAAAGGAGGAAAGAGGAAAAAAGCAAAAAGCACAGATGCAGCAGCAGCAGCAGGGGAAAAAAGTAGAGCCAAGCCGAGTAATCCAGGAAGTGACAGCCGCCGATCAGCTAGAGCTGCGCACGCATCTTCATTTCCGCCAGTGGAACTGTGTTTCACCCCATCCTGCCTGCTGCCCACCCATGCCTAACCCCCTAATCAAACCATCACCTAATCACCTAATACCTGACTCTGCAGTATCATCACCTAACCCCAAAAACTTTACTCTTAGACCAGATGTGGGCTACTGCCCGGACGCAGGGGGGAACACAGTGGGGTAGCAAAAATGGAGCTCCACCCCAGAGCACCCAATTTGCACTGAAAGATGCTGAAAGAAAATGCAGGGCATCCTGCATAAGCCACGCCCACAGCGTGGTAGTAAAATTTTTGGTAGCCCTTCACTGTCTTAGACTATCCATTGTTGACCTCACCCGATTCCAAAGAGGTCAGTAAGGGGCATGCATAAGTACACCAGTGTGCCTACCGTCCCCTGTCTTAATGTTTCTCTCTTGATAATAGTAAGATTGTTATATCTATACTACCAATAGGTACTTGACAAAATAAGTAAATAAAATAAATAAATAGTCACCCCTTGCTTTCTGAAATCTCCTGATACTTAGCAAATCAATGACACAAAACGATGCCTGAGCTTTTTGCATAGATGAGCAAAAGTCAGTAAAACCAAATGGATTGAAGTACAATACAAGTCAAATGGAAGTGTGTGGAATAGATTGAAAAACAAACATTCAGATCCTACCAAAGACCATCAGAACTGCCTGCTCTTTTCATTTCTATTCATCGCCTAAAAAGGGAATTGGCTTTCCACCCTTACTACCACAGAAGGAAAAAGTGGCAAAAGAGGCTGAAGAAAACGTAAATGCTCCTTTGCCAGGATGAATACCCTTGGATAAGCACCCTTACATGCTCAGTGAGGGCTCTCATGTGTTCGCTCCGGAAAAAGGGTAGAACAAAATCATCCTCCTTAACATGAAAATCTATTCAAGAAATTCAGATGAAAAATCAGATGAGATCTAATGCCTATGGAGATTCTCAGTTATCCAGGTCATGGTTAGCCCAAAGATGCTTTTTAAAGATACAAGTAGACTTCCTTGTTTTTCTTTGAAGATGTTTCACTTCTCATCCAAGAAGCTTCTTCAGCTCTGAATGGAGGTGGGGAATGGAAAGACTGATAGTCCTTGCAGTCTGCTGGTCATTTGCATTCTTTTAGATAGCTGTTGAGGCCACTTAGAGATTGATCTTGTCCTCAAGGTCATCTGAGTACGCAAATGGTTGTGGAGCCCTTCTTGGAACTGATAAAAGAACTTTATTGCAGACTGGAGATGGATGATGTCATATCCTTTCCCTTCTGTTGAGAGAGGGCTGTTGACTTTTGACCTCTTTGACTACTCTTTCAAATCGACGGGCCTCTCTGCCCAAATATGGACTTTGTCATCTTCAAAAGAGTGGCCTCTGTCTTTCAAATACAGAATCTAGTCCTGAGGAGTTTGTTCTTATATGTTGTGCCATGCAGTTATGAAGTTGTTCTTTTGTTTCGCCAATGTATAGATCTGCACATCAGCCTATCGCCAGTGCTACCAATACACTCCTGGAGGTGGACATGGGTGCGGGAGCACGTCCGAAGTGGATGCGGATGCCCAGAATGAGATTCAGCTTCTGTGCATGCGCGCAGAAGCCAATATCACACAAGGATGCACGCATGCATGAGATTTTGGCACTTTTTGCAATTTTTTTTTGTTTCCGCTCATGCGCAGAAGCAAAAAAATATCCAAAAATTGCTGAAATCTTGCATGTGTAAGCGTCCTTGTGTGAGATTTCAGTGATTTTCACCAATTCCACCCCCAGAAATCTCCAAACTCTCACAGGTATTAGCATCCTTATGTAAGATTTCACTTGCTGCACATGCGCAGAAGCTGAATCTCATGCAGGGGTATGGGTCATGCAGATGTGCACACATCACAATATCTGCTACTGGATCGGCGATCCTGACTGTTCTAGTAGCAGCCCGCCCCTGCTGCACATGTGTTGCATATACCACATTGCACAGTTTGTGTCTGGGTGTTTTATCCTTGGAGTGGACAAGTTTCTGCCTTAGTGTATGCCTGGGCTTAAAGCTTGAATTTATATTGTGTTGGCTGAAGATCCTTCTGAGCTTTTCCGACATTCCCGCAACGTATGGATTGACAACATTGCTTCGTTTATTGTTCTCTTCTTCCCCCCCCCTTTTCTTTTGTCTTATGCTTTGCCTAGTTTCCATGAAGTAAATGTTGCTGTAATAAAAATGAATGAAGATCAACTTTCATTTACATGGCATGAAACAATACATTTAAAGGCATATGAAATGAGAGTTAGTCAGGTAGGCAAAAGATCATCTCCAGTTTAGATAATCCTCACCAGTTTGACACCCCCAATTCAATTTTCCCATTGCTTTGTCATGATAGGATTACCTGGGAGGCGAGCGAGAGGGAGAACTTTCAGCTTTATTTCATTATTTCTCCATCACAAGGTCTAACGAAGTGAATCTACCCTGAGAGACCTCTGTCTGCTATTTATTCATTTTCAGGCCCAAACAAGATTTATTGTCAAATATTTAGAATGTAAATATTGAAAACAGCAGCTCCTTTGAACAATCTTGTTTCCATAGCAAGTCGTCCCCCGCCCCCTGCAAATCTTCTTTCCAAACTACCTCCTGCCCCAGGGAATGGAGAGGTGGATGCAGTGGAAAATTCAACATGTCACAGGCCTGTGTTATTGCTGACAAAATCAGTGCACAGTTTAGTTTCCTCGGACGAAGAAGAAGGTGGGAGTGACTCGGCAGAGGAGGGCTTGGCACACAGCCAAAGCAGTCAATCTTCCTTATCTTCTATAGCTTCAGATGATGACATGTTGGACCCACACAAGGGCAGAATTATGCATAGAAGAGACCAAGTAAGAACATATTACAGGAAATAAGGGAGGCCACCTGTGTTTGGGTGGGGCTCCAGTAATTAGGGCTGCTATTATAAATAGCAGCATGTGGGTTTGGCCATTGTGGAGGAATATCTGTTGTAGTTTCGTCAGGAGTCTTTGTTGCTTTTTCACGCCTTTGAAACCAAAGCAGAGCATCGTGTCTGTGTGTCTCCCTTCGTTGGAAGAAGAAGGGGTGTGAAGTTTCTCCACAGCTGCTGGCTAAGTACTTAATGACTGCTTAAGGGACATTGCACTGACTACCCGGTTGTTTTGGGAAGAGTGCTCTTTGCAATACAAAAAGAGTGCTTAGTTTATTTTGAATTTTGTGATAAAGAACATTGTTTTGAATTTTCAAACGTGTGTGTGTGTCTGAAATTTGTATCCTTGAATTTTCGGGAGGCTCCTATCAGAGAGCCCGGCAGAACAATAACCACCAACCGTGGCCGCTACCGGTATGCCCGGATCAGGCCGAAATGGCAACATTTCACCTCTGCTTCTATGGTCCACTGGGGCATTAACAGTATCACGAGGTTGCTTTGGGGGTTAGAAATTATTTATTTAAAATTGGAAAGGCTTTGCTCATCTTCAAAATTAATCAAACAATTTCCTTTAAGATGAGCCTTCAAAGAAATAAATACTTTGAATCTTTCAAGCTTCGAAAACAGAAAACATATTTTTGCTCTTTTTTATTCTCTATTGCTAAAGGTTTATTTTCAGTCAACATCTGCACATAAGAGACAGCATTAAAATAATAATCAAAACAAATGTTTTGCTTAGAGTTAGCCTTTAGGTCATCTTCTTGCATGAAGAAATAGTAATGTGTAATGATTGTTTTAAATATTAAAAAAACCTGCTTTCCTGTTAACAAATTCATAAAATATGCCCTCGGTCTATGGCTTAGTTTGTACTTTTTTCCTGCAGACTTAAATTAATGGACGTATATCCTTTACCATTTATTCTCCATTGGCTTGGTGAAACATCTAATTTTCTGAGAATGGAAGCACAGGGGAATCTCTAATTCAAAAGTAGAGAACTTGTGTTAAATAACAACTCTCAGTGGTTCAAGCAGGAGGTCCAAAGAGGAAGACTGCTGGCAGCTGTAGTTCACTCCTCCACTTCTGCACTAATCTTTCAATATTTCACCTCTGAAGTAGGATCTGTTTATCAGTATATTAATACATAATTTTGCTCATAAAGTGCCTTTCTCTGTTCAAATAAGCCTCAGGGCAGGAAGGAAAATCAATAGTCTGAAAGAATGACTTAGAAATAGGCAGTTTTCACCTTGATTTTTTTTCTTCTTGTTTTCTTTCGCCCCAAATCCAATGATTTTTTCTGATGTAAACATGGCTCCACGACACCCACCAGGAAAAGAGAAATAAAATAGTTCAGGGTGTTTTTCTGAAAAGAGATGATATATGGAGATTATCCACTGAATTTTTTTAGGGACAGAGGCAGAGAACAATAGAGTTCAACAGACACTGGTTGCTTTGATTATTGAACTTCAGGTGACTATACAGCTTGGCTGTGAAACAGGGATGGATTCCACTTACCTTGCCTACTGGTTCGCATTCACAACAGAAATGCAATCACGTTCCACAAAAGACCTGGGAATGACTCTCTGCACATGCACAGAAGCCTTTGCGTATGCGCAGAGGTGGGTTTTTTTTGCAAGCCGTGGTATCTGGAGGACCGGTTCAGGAGCATGGACATTGCTGCTGGTTCAGTGAATAGCGGTAAATTTCCACTACTGGTTCTAAAGAACCAGTTTGGACTGACAGCAATCCCACCACTGCTCTGAAATACCTGCTTCCACACTCTTTCTTCTGTCAATTTGTCTCTCTCTTTCTCTCTCTTCCCCTCTCCCCTCATCAGGGTGCATGACTATTTTATATATTCATAATATATTTCTTCTCTAGCTGCCTTATTCCTTTGCTCACAGTGGGGCTTAAATGCGGAATCTGGTTCATCTGTTTATGACAAGGAAAGATTGAGTGGATAGCTCTTTTCCATGAATGAGAGCAATACATTATACTGTAGGATAACAGTTGAACAGAAGATGTTGTTCTCAACAGCTTACATATGAACAGTCCCTAAAGGGATTTTGCTTTCAAATACTGTGTAATTGTGACTGTTTACTGATCTGAAACAAGATATGCAAAATATAAGCAGCTGATCTTATAAAGAGCAAAAAGCAAGATTTAAGGTGACTACTTTTGTTCAAATCTTAGCTAAGTGTACTTATGCATTACTTGTCAACAGTGCTAATAATATACTCACGAATTATGGCAAATAGTAATAGTGACAGTCCCATAGTGATTCATTGCATTCTATCAGCAGTTTACAATGTTGTAGCATTGTATGTTTGCATGTTGCCCTCAATAATCTGGTTCCTCATTTTACTGACCTTGAAAGGATACAAGGCTGAGTCAACCTTGAACCCAGTGAAAGGTTACCAAATTTTTTAATACCACACTGTGGGCGTGGCTTATGCAGTATGGCCTGCATTTTCTTTCCACATTTTTCAGTGCAAATTGGGTACTCTGGGGTGGAGCTCCATTTTCCCTACCCCACTGCATCCCCCCCCCATCTGGGCAGTAGCCCAACCCTGCTTGAACCCCATCAGAATCAAATTCGAGGCTGTGGCCAAAGTTTTGCCTGCTATACTGCATTTGAGACATTGCAACACCAGGGCTCATAAACAACAAAAGTTCTGTAACAAAAAAGAAAGATATAGCTAATATAAAAATGTGTGCTGTCTCCACAGTATGGTACAAAACCAGACATTCTCCAATTTCTGTAAGATTTGTTTCCCAGCATAATTTTTCAGTTTTTCACTTTCTGAACTTTACTTTGTAAAAGTCTTTTTACTGAAGTCAGTGCCACTATTCTGAACGTGGGCTCATGTCCATACAAATCGTGGGAGAAAACTATCCAAAATTTCATACATTTCCTTTTTATTTTACTCTCTTTTTTGTGTAAATGTGCTTTTTGATATAGAAATTATTTTGTTGGTGTTCACATCAGTAATGGGTTTCACTTACTTTTGGTACCGGTTTGAAGAGGTGTACATGCACAGATTGTCTGTAATGATATCTGGGTGGAATCAAATTAAGATACCTACAGGATCACAAGACAAGAGGAGGGATGGGGTTGCCAAATTGGAGGTTATATCAACAGGCCGCAGCCATGACTTGGACTGGATAACCTTACGAGACAGAAGATTATTGCTAATAGAGGGCTTCAATTTGTAATTTGGATGGCACTGCTACCTGTTTGGTGCAAAAAATAAATCATATAGCTTTTTCAAACAACACTACAAATATAATAGAAATCTGGTTAAAAATTAAAGGGCACCATTATACACAATTACCAAATTGGATATCTCCAACAGATATCTGGGCAGATGAGCAGAACTTCCTGCCACTGCTGCTACTGGTTTGCCCAAACTAGGACAAACGGGTAGCAACCTACTAAAAAAAATCCTACTCTGTCCCTGATCTTTTTCTCTTAGCTCTGAAGTCCAAATAAATTAAATTGACAGTATTCCTCAGATCCACTAGTTTTGTCACTTTGTTAAAGAATGCAATAAGATTAGTTTGGCAAGATCTGCTTTTGACAAACCCATGTTGGCTTTTGATTATGACTTTGTCTGCTTCTAGGATTTAGGGGTAGTGATTTCTGACAGTCTCAAAATGGATGAGCAGTGTGGTCGGGCGGTAGGAAAAGCAAGTAGGATGCTTGGCTGCATAGCTAGAGGTATAACAAGCAGGAAGAGGGAGATTGTGATCCCCTTATATAGAGCGCTGGTGAGACCACATTTGGAGTACTGTGTTCAGTTCTGGAGAACTCACCAACAAAAATATATTGACAAAATTGTCCAAAGACGGGTTACAAGAATGGTGGAAGGTCTTAAGCATAAAACGTATCAGGAAAGACTTAATGAACTCAATCTGTATAGTCTGGAGGACAGAAGGAAAAGGGGGGACATGATCGAAACATTTAAATATGTTAAAAGGTTAAATAGGGTTCAGGAGGGAAGTGTTTTTAATAGGAAAGTGAACACAAGAACAAGGGGGCACAATCTGAAGTTAGTTGGGGGAAAGATCAAAGGCAACATGAGAAAATATTATTTTACTGAAAGAGTAGTAGATCCTTGGAACAAACTTCCAGCAGATGTGGTTGGCAAATCCACAGTAACCGAATTTAAACATGCCTGGGATAAACATATATCCATTGTAAGATAAAATACAGGAAATAGTATAAGGGCAGACTAGATGGACCATGAGGTCTTTTTCTGCCATCAGTCTTCTATATTTCTATGTTTCTATGCTGATTCGTTGCTTGATTATCTTTTCCGGAATCTTCCCTGGTAATAGAATGCCGTTTATTTTGTTTCCATTACTAGTGCCCCAATTACAGTTAGAATAGTTAAAAATGGAATTTTCTCTCTATTCTTTCACCACAGGCAGATTGGCATGTCCCTTGGGTTCAGTTATACCATCTTATATCCAGTCATGGGCATGGACATGGTTCTGCTCTGCAAACTTAAGGGATGGTGCAGTGAAGGGCTACCAACATTTTTACTACCACACTGTGGGTGTGATTTATGCATTTTCTTTCAACATCTTTCAGTGCAAATTGGGTGCTCTGGGATGGAGCTTCATTTTTGCTACCTCACTGCATTCCTCCCCGTCCGGGCAGTAGCCCACCCCTGAGATGGTGGATTGTATACGCCATTGTAAGACATGGCCTTATCTCATGTTAATAGAATTATTGTTGTTCAGTCACTAAGTTGTGTCCAACTCTTCATGACCCTATGGACCATAACACACCAGGCCTCCTCTCCTCCCCGGTCGTTCAGTTTTTGCCCAAATTCAGACTCTTTGTGAATAGAATGGAATGCAATTATTGTACCAACTTAAGATGGGCAAAATCATTCTTGATCATAACTTCTTTTGAAGCTTCAGATGTAGCTAGAATCTAGGAATGTCCCAAATTGTTAACATTATTCTTTATAAAATGTTATCTATCCAAAATTGGTTAAATTCTAATTCCAGAGTCCATTTGCTTCCTAACCAGGAGCACTTTGTCTAGAGTAGCTTTCATTTTCTTAGCCCTTATTCCAGGGGTGAAATTCCAAATTTTCCCTACTGGTTTTTGTGGTTGTGGCTTGGTAGAATGGCAGGGGAAAGATACTGCAAAATCTTCATTCCCATCCCACTCCAGTTAAAGGATACTGCAAAATCTCCATTCCCACCCCTCTCTGGTGCCAGCAGAGGTGGCATTTGCCGGTTCTCCAAACTATTCAAAATATCTGCTACTGGTTCTCCAGAACCTGTCAGAACCTGCTGAATTTCACCCTGCCTCATTCAGCCTATTACTGCTGCCAAACACTGATTCAAAATGTCACAAAATCTCTAATAAGAAGTGAAAAAGAGAAATCAGAAAAACATTACATGGATAGTCAAACAGAGAAATTCAGAAGAAACCAGCAGACATTGCATTACCTCTATCGACCATTTACTGGGATAGTAACATTGTCTGTCTCAAAGTTAGGCATAAAGCAACACTGAAACTGATCGAGACAATCTGATTATTTAATTATACAATTAGAAATTAATAGGGCCATTATAAGCCCAAGAAAGAAGAGATGTAAAAGTAACTTTATCTCATGTACAGAGTTCTTACTTACCAAGGAAATTTTTAAAAATATTCTGAATACTCTCGAATACAAGAATCGTTACAATGTAATTTGCTACTTTCCCTCTCCAAATTGCAGCACCGGACTTACCCGGCAACAGGCTTTGCTGGAGGGACCGGGAGACACCGGACCCTCATGGCAGCAGCCATCTTGAATCCCGAGCGAAGTCTCGTGAGATGAGACTTCGCTCGGGAGTTCGGGCCTGTCTGGCCCGGCTGCTGATTGGTCCGGGCGGGGCCTGCTTGCCCTATATAAGGGCGAGCAGGCCCGGGGCTCTTCCTTTTCGCCCGGACAGCAAGCCACAAGCAGACACTTGTCAGTTCTGCTCGTGGCAGCCATTTTGGAGGAGCCTTGTGCGGCGGCTGCCATTTTGTGCAGCCTGTGGTGGGCGAGAAGGCCTCCTTTTGCCTTCAGGCGAAGAGGATTTATTGTGGAGCCAGCAGCAGCTGTGCTCCGCCCTGGTTTGCCCCCCAGTTTCCTGGATTCGGGGTGTGGGGGTGCTCTCCTCCGGGGCCTCCTGGGGTGTACAGGGTCCCTGGGGGGGGTGAGGCCTTGGGAATAAAGGCCCCTATAAAGCGGTGCAGCGAGGCCTTGCTGCAACCGCTGGGGAGGGGGGAGGTTTTCACCTCCAGGGGGTGCATTGGGAGGCCTGCAGCATAAGCATGCCTTGCCTCATGGGTGCAGCCTCCTTGGGGGTAGTTCTCTCCCACCCCCTTCTTTATTCTGTTTAACATAAAAATAGTTTGAGGCAGGCCCATGGCCCCTAAAAAGAGGCAAGCCCAGGCCCTTCCGGCCCAACCTGTGGTTCGGCCTAGGAGGGCGGCGAGGCCTTCTGCTTGGGCTCGTGCCAGTGCGGAAGGGCCCCACGGGGTGGTCCCGGCAGCAGGGGGTGGGATTCATGCCCACGGTCCCTCAAACCGAGGTTTCTCCTTCTCTCTCTTGGGCCAGGGTCCTGGAGAGGCTCGATGAGCTGGAGCGGTGGCGGTCTGGGGCAGGCCCGGAGGGGCTTCCCATGACTGCCTCCGCAGCATGGGGTAACGACCCCGAAGAGGAACCAGCCCAGGAGGGACAGATGGCCCACACCGCGCAGCTGGCCCATACCGGGCAGACGGCCCAGACCGGGCAGATGGCCCAGTCGGGGCAGTGGTCATCGTTCCAGGGCCCGGCGAGGATGGGCCCCCCGTGGATGGCTTCCACCCCTTATGGGGCAGGTGAGGTTGCACCACACGCAGGCACTACACCGCTCCTTCCCATGCAGGGTCCCGGGTTTATCCCGCCTGCATTGGGGAGTGGCAATAGCTTCCTGGGGGCCACTGCGGGCACATGTGGGCAGGTTTGGTCCCCGCCGGCTCCGCCGGTAGGGGCACCAGGGGTATCTTTCCCACCTGGGGCAGGGGTGGGGGGTTGGATCCCTCCTCCGTCGGCCATTATGCCACCGCCCCCTTTGGTGTATCCACCGGGGCTTGGTGTGCTGGGGATGGGGGCCACCACGGTGTGGGACCCGTTCGCCAGCATCAAGCCTGGGGCCATCCCTTGTGGGTTGCCCGTGACACCATTGGGCTATCATCTCCACCCGTCTGTGAAGGAAGCAATCTGGCGGGGGGAATATGTCGACCTTTTCTCCCTTTTAAATAGGGAGGTCCCCAAGCAGGACAGGGAGGTGGTGCCTGGGGAGAAGGTTAAAAAAACGAAGGTCACAAAGTGTTTCAGCTCTTGGCTGTACGCTTTTTTGACCTTCACTTCGGTAGTAATTCAGAGGCAGCCGGGTAGGGCCGCTGCACTGCTGAAATACATAGACCTAATAGCGAGAGCCCACTTTGAGTACGCAGGTACGATCTGGAGGCACTACGATAAGGGGTTTAGGATGCGTATCGCCCATGACCCCTACTTGCCCTGGGATATGGTGGTCCCGGACCTTTGGTTCCAGGCCACGCATATGTCCGGGAAGGAAGGATGTGATAGGACCGACAGCGGTCACTTTATGGAAGAGGAGCCCGTGACACCCGCGCCGGCCAAGGCCGCGGCGGGTGGAGTGGGAAAAGGGGCCTCTCTGGTGTGCCACGAGTTCGCCGCAAAAGGGGCGTGTTTTCGTCCCTTTTGCAGGTTTCGTCACGCATGCGGGACTTGTGGGGGGAACCATTCCGCAGCCGTGTGTCCCCACCCCAAGAAGGGGGCGGAAAGGAAGGGCGGGGGTCCCCCAAAGCCTCCCCCACCTGTTGGGGGTAAAGGGGCCCAGTCCAATCAATTTGCAAGTGCTTGAGGGTTGGTTGGGCGACTACCACCCTCGCTCGAGAGCGGCCGCTCTCTTGCTAGGATTTTCGGAGGGATTTAGGATCCCTTACATGGGTGTTAGGAGGGCCTTCATGTCTGACAACCTTAGGTCGGTTGTTGGTCCTGAAGACATTGTTAGGGAGAAGATTCGGAAGGAGGTGGCCGAGGGCAGGGTCGGCATTTCGGCTCCTCCCCATACACCCTGACGACTTTGAGCTGTTGGGCTTCCATTTCGAGGGTGGTTATTACGTGGACAGGGCTTTACCTATGGGTTGCTCTGTCTCGTGCTCTCTGTTCGAGGGTTTTAGCACCTTTTTGGAATGGGCGCTCAGGAGGCAAAGTGGTCTGGGTACTGTCGTTCACTACCTTGGTGATTTCTTGTTGGCGGGGCCTGCGCATTCGGAGCAATGCTTTGCTCTAATGCGGGACTTCGAAGCCCTTTGTGCTCACTTAGGGGTGCCTTTAGCCTCTGAGAAGACCGAAGGCCCCGCCACCAGGATTACTTTTCTGGGTATTGAATTGGACTCAGAGGAGCAATCTTCCAGATTGCCCCTGGAGAAGTTGCTCAAAATCCGAAGGAAGCTTGATGAGGTGCTGGACTGCCGGAAGGTTACCCTACGGCAGCTTCAGGAATTGGTGGGCATTCTTAATTTGCCTGTCGGGTAGTTGTTCCTGGTAGGGCTTTTTCCAGGAGGTTATACGACGCGATGAAGGGGCTCCGTTTGCCCCATCATCGTACCCGCCTCTGCGCTGGGATCAGGGCTGACCTCGGCGTGTGGCGGGATTTCTTGGTCAGGTTTAATGGTTTGTCTTTCTGGAGGCACGGGCTTCTTTTGGAAGCTGAGTTGCAGCTCTGCTCTGATGCCGCGGGGACTTGTGGTTTCGGGGTAGTGTTAGGTGACCAGTGGTGCTGGTCGGCATGGCCTCCGGAATGGAGTGCCTCTTCGTTGGTTAAGGACCTGACGTTCTTGGAGCTCTTCCCCTTAATAGTGGCCTTAGAGCTTTGGGGGGAGCAGTTTAGGGACAAGACCGTGCACTTTTGGTGTGACAACCTAGCGGTTGTCCATGTGGTGAATGCCCTGTCCTCTAAGAGCGACAGGGTCATGCAGCTTGTCCGCCATTTTGTGCACAGGTCCTTGTCCCTAAACGCATTGTGTTTGGCTAGGCATGTCCCCGGGTTGGATAACGGGGTCGCTGATGCCTTGTCCCCTGGTCAGTTGTCCAGGTTTTGGACCCTGGCCCCGTGGGCCCGAGAGTTGCCAGAAGCGTTCCCCGGCCACCTCTGGAGTCTGGGGGGGGATCCAGAGTGGTGGAGAGACGAGGCATCCAGGGCAATCTCCTTGTCTGTAGCGCCCGGCACCCTCAGGGCATACCAGCGTGCAGGTAGGCGTTTGGGGATTTCAGGCAGGGCAGGGGTTACCAACTTAGTTGGCCTGTCCCTGTAGAGCACCTGGCCGAGTTTTGCGTCCAGCTTAGGCAGCGTGGCCTGTCAGTTAGGACGATCCGGTCCGGGTTAGCCGGCATCGCCTTTCTGTCCAAGGCGGGGGGGTTTGCAGATTTTTCGGGTGACTTTCGCATCCGGAAGATGCTGGAAGGCTGGCTGAGGGAGCAAGCGGGGGCCCCTGGTGACACTCATCGGGCTCTGATGGTGGAGCAGCTGTCTTTAATTAATGGGGTTTTTGACAGTCTGTGTGCCTCATTGTACGAGGCCCGTCTTTTTAGGGCAGCGACTTGTGTCATGTTTTTTGGGGCCCTCAGGGTCAGCAAGGCCATGCGTCGCCTCAGGCTGACATTCTGCTCCGGGCCTTCCAGTACGCTGATCTGGCCTTTAGACAAGGGGGGGTATCCCTTGTAGTAAGGCAGTCTAAGACGGATCAGCTACACAGAGGGGTTATCCAGCTTAGTGCGGCCGCCGACCAGTCGGTGTGTCCGGTGGCCGCCCTACAGCTTTATTGTGGTCTGCGGGGGTCAGGGCAAGGGTACCTGTTTAGGCATTGGGACGGTACTCCTCTGACCCGTTACCAATTTTGGGTGCTAGTGTCCAGGGCAATGGCCCGGGTAGGCATGGATCCCGCCGGTTATGGAACGCATTCGTTCCGCATCAGCGCCGCCACTAGCGCGGCACTTTCTGGTTTCCCGGCCCATCGGATTCGGGAGATCGGCCGCTGGCGGTCAGCGGCATATTTGGGTTATGTTAGGCCCACTGAGGATCCTAGGCAGGGCTTAGGCTGGGTAACCTCTCTGTGTGTGTCCTCTTGCAGGTCCCCAGGCTAACATGAAACCGACGGCGCTGCTGTGTGGCCACAGCATGATATTTTGGGCCGGCCGCTCAGCAGCCAGGAGCGCCATCGGGACCCAGCTGTCCCTGGGGCAGTGGGTCAAGGTTGCCTGGATGGGCCGGAGAGGTATGCGGTGGGAGGATCTCCTACCGGCGTTGCTGGGCGGTCAGCATTCTGTGGCTGCGCCCGGCAGTATGGCTGGGGCGGCTCCTCTGGGTCGTGCCCAGGTGGGTTTGGGTGGGCAGCGTCCTGTGGCCGCACCCAGGTGGCTGGTATTGCACTTAGGAGGCAATGACCTGCGCATGCTGGGAGGCCTGGCGCTGATCATCCAGGCACGCGAAGACCTGCAAAGGCTTCGTGAGGTGTGGCCCACCACGCAAGTGGTGTGGTCAGAGATCCTACCTAGGATCGTGTGGAGGGATGCCTCTTCCCTTAGGGCCATTCACCGGGCGAGACGTAGGGTGAATAGGGCTTTGGGTAAAACAGTTAGGGAACTAGGTGGGGTTGTAGTGGCCCATCCCCTTATCACAATAGACCGGCCATGGCTTTACCGGGCCGACGGCGTTCACCTGTCAGAACAGGGGAACGCCATTTTCTTACAGGACCTGCAGCGATCTCTGCGTGGGCTGGCGCAGCTAGAGGGGGGAGTCGGGGGGCCAAGATAGAGATCTGACCCCCACTCCGTGGCAGGTTAGGGGCGGAAAACTGGGGTGGTTTAGCAACCGCGCGTTCTCCCTTGGGCATCTTTGGGGATGATTGACAGGTTCTCCGCAAGCTCATGGAGGGAGTGCCTGCCTGAGCAGCTGGGGGGAACCTGTCTTTGGGTCCTGCACCTTTAATTCCCGGATTCGGGGTAGCCGGTGGGACCCCCCTCATGCAAAGCATGGCAGGGTCGCAGGTGATGGACTGGTCCCTCACCTGGACTTGCATCGAGATACGGCCATGAGTTGGCCAGGAAGTTTTTTGTCATAACGTCATTTCCGCCCAGGAAGTATTTGTTTGACCCTGCAGGTCCATTTCTGGGTCATAGTTGATTATGCTAATTTATGCAAATTTAATGAATAAATTATGCAAATTTATGTTAATAAAATGACCCAGTTTAAATCCAGCTCTTGTGTCCGTGTCGTTACTCCGTCTCTCCAGCAATTGCAGCACCGGACTTACCCGGCAGCAGGCTTTGCTGGAGGGACCGGGAGACACCGGACCCTCATGGCGGCAGCCATCTTGAATCCCGAGCGAAGTCTCGTGAGATGAGACTTCGCTCGGGAGTTCGGGCCTGTCTGGCCCGGCTGCTGATTGGTCCGGGCGGGGCCTGCTTGCCCTATATAAGGGCGAGCAGGCCCGGGGCTCTTCCTTTTCGCCCGGACAGCAAGCCACGAGCAGACACCCGCCCGCCCTCCCTATTTTGCAGTGTGCTTAGGGGTTGCCATTAGGGGGCCGAATGGGAATTTTTTGCAGTTCTGCCCTTTAGCCGGGCTGTTTTTTCGCCCATTCCACACTGAGGAGATGGATGTGCGGTTAGGGGGTGCTTGCATTTATTAGGTTAATTGGCTTACCTTTGGTCATTTGGGTAGGCAGGTTAGGGGCGGAAAACTGGGGTGGTTTAGCAACCGCGCGTTCTCCCTTGGGCATCTTTGGGGATGATTGACAGGTTCTCCGCAAGCTCATGGAGGGAGTGCCTGCCTGAGCAGCTGGGGGGAACCTGTCTTTGGGTCCTGCACCTTTAATTCCCGGATTCGGGGTAGCCGGTGGGACCCCCCTCATGCAAAGCATGGCAGGGTCGCAGGTGATGGACTGGTCCCTCACCTGGACTTGCATCGAGATACGCCCATGAGTTGCCCAGGAAGTTTTTTGTCATAACGTCATTTCCGCCCCGGAAGTATTTGTTTGACCCTGCAGGTCCATTTCCGGGTCATAGTTGATTATGCTAATTTATGCAAATTTAATGAATAAATTATGCAAATTTATGTTAATAAAAATGACCCAGTTTAAATCCAGCTCTTGTGTCCGTGTCGTTACTCCGTCTCTCCAGCAAAATTAAATACTCTCAACTGTGTTTTAATCCTTATTTTGTAGAACTTTCTTCTCCCTTCGTTGCAATAACTTTTTACTATTAGACAGCTTTGATAAAAGATCACCATTCAACTTTTTATGAATCAGTGATAGAAAGCTGTCATATACATCAGCTGATTGTTATTAACAGCTGAACTGTTATTTATCTATACCCTAAACCTACAAATTCATAGCTTTCATTCTTTGTTCTTTTCCTTTCCTTTAGATAGATTTTAAATCCAAACAGGATAAATCTGAGATGGCTAATAAGATACGAATCATTACTTTCAGGCTGCTATTGATCATCTTCCTTTACCTTTTGCCCCTATTGATATTTTTAATTCTCTTAGTATTGGTCCGACTGGGCAATCTTTGTATTCTCCTTTTCACAATTTCACTTCTTTACTTGACCTTTCCATTGGTGTTACAGAAATTGTTATAAATTCTTCCCATTAGAACAATACACAAGATATTTTTATTATTATATGCTTGATTGCAAGCAAATGGTTTTAGTAATTCAGGTGAACACAGAAACAGTACATCAAACATGCCATTTCTATGACACTTATATTTAAAATTAATGAAATCTTCAGACAAATACACCAATAAACTTTTATGTGTATGTGTATAAATCTCACTCTCTTTAATTTAAAATAATCCATCCCCGTTATGGTTCATTATCAAAGCTGCCACAACTCCATCTCTGATCTTCATTGTTGTCTCCAAATATCTTGCCCTTTGCTGGGTTACCTTGTCATCCAAGTCTGTCAACAAAAGATAGATGACGGTATTATAAGAATCCCAGGAATGTTAACACAGCAACGGATAAATAAGGTTCGAGGAACCTTGTATAATTTACAATTCAGCATATAATGAATTAGATGTTCAACTTGTGGTGCTCTACAAATAGAGATTTTCAACACTGCTATTCCTCTCATATCTAAATATGTTGAAGGTATTGTTTTAAAGGATACTGCAAAATCTCCATTCCCACCCCACTCTAGGGCCAGCCAGAGCTGGAATTGGCTGGTTCTCCAAACTACTCAAAATTTCTACTACCGGTTCTCCAGAACCTGCTGAGTTTTACCCCTGATCTTTATATAGCATTGCTGAAATCTCAATGTATAAGTAGATGGAGAGGTGGGGGGAGGAGATAGGGAGATGGAGAAAAGAAAACTCTGTTACAATATTATTAAAATACAGACACCATCAGAGTTGGAAGGGAACCAATGGGTTGTGAATTGGAAAACCATGAATTCCAACCTTCTCTTCCTATCAAAGCCAGTTGGGTGACTTTGGTCCAACTACCTTTTTTTTTTTAGCTCAGCCTATCCTATAGGGCAGTGTTTTTCAACCAGTGTGCCGTGGCACACTAGTGTGCCGCGAGACATGGTCAGGTGTGCCGCGAAGAAGGAAGCTCAGGTTCTGGTCTCACAACTTTTTGCTGAGAGAGAGAGAGAAAGAAAGAGTGAGAGAAAGAGAGAAAGAAAGCAAGAAAGCAAGAGAGAGAGAAAGAAAGAAAGAAAGAGAGAGAGAAAGCAAGAGAGAGAGAAAAGAAAGAGAAAGAGAGAAAGAAAGAAAGAAAGAGAGAGAGAGAGAGAGAGAAAGAAAGCAAGAGTGAGAGAGAAAGAAAGCGAGAGAGAGAGAGAAAAGGAGAGGAAGGGAGAGAGAGAGAGAGAAATGAGCAAAAAGGGGAGGAAAAAAGAGAAATTAGAAAATGATTGAGACAGAGAATGAGAGGAAAGAGAGAGAAACAAAAGAGAGAGAGAGAGAAGTGACTCTTGATTTAAAGCATGTGATAAAAAGCACCCAAAAAATAAGAGAGAAAAAAACCCCAGCCATCACCTGTTTTTGGAAATGGTTCAAGAGTATGTATACACACACAAACACACACAAGAGGGGGAGGAGACAGGGATGGAAAAAGAGAGGTCTTAGAGTGTCATTTTGTGTCCTTTTGGTTGGTGGTGTGCCTTAGGATTTTGTAAATGTAAAAAATGTGCCGCGGCTCAAAAAAGGTTGAAAATCACTGCTATAGGGAGCATTAGATGTGTATGAAATAGAATAAAGGCAAGATAAAAAAGTGTTCACCCTAGCACAAGGACAAAAGCACCAGCCTTAAGATGACGAGTGGGACCTCATCGAAACGTTGCCAGAAATCTCTGAAATCTATATCGGAAGAAACCCGAATATGCTAAGACCTTTATATGTGTGTGTGTGTGTGTGTGTGTGTAACATATTTTTGCTGATAATGAAAAGGAAGGGAGACTACTATAGATCTATTCCGGGATTATTTGCCTTCATCAGGTAGCCACACCCTTACTGGTATTTGAACCTGGGGCTCTGTAAAGTAAAGTAAAGTAAAGTAAAGTAAAGTAAAGTAAAGTAAAGTAAAGTAAAGTAAAGTAAAGTAAAGTAAAGTAAAGTAAAGTAAAGTAAAGTAAAGTAAAGTAAAGTAAAGTAAAGTAAAGCAAAGCAAAGCAAAGCAAAGCAAAGCAAAGCAAAGCAAAGTAAAGTAGAAGTATAGGCTATATGCATGTTTGTGTGTGTGTGTATTGATTTCCAGTATTAATGGGATTGCAAAGATTTTAAAGATCTGTTTATAAACTGGAAGAGATTTATTTTGCTTATTTTATTTTATTTTATTTTTGTATTGTAGACTTTAATAAAAGCATTGTAAAGAAGCAACAACTCTGTGAGATGGGTTGCGCTGAAAGAGTGACTGGCCCAAATTCTCTCAGCTGATCTTCATAGATAAGGTGAAAACTAGAACTCATAGTCTTCTAGTTTCTACATCAGCATCTTCATCACTACATCCAATTTGTTTGTTTAACAGAATCTGTACTGAATATGTAGGGTCCTTTATTACAACATAGTGTTCTACCACTGGTTGTGTGGTTAGTTTAGAATTGTAGAAATACTAGTGGAATACTAGGTTTGCAAAACCAGCAGAAGAAATTATATTATGTAAAATATAACATATGTTATGTTATACAGTATTTTACAGAGCAGAAGAAAAAAAAAGCTTGCAGATGATTCTACAAACAAAATTCAAAGTACAAGTAGTCCTTGGCTCACAACAGGTCATTTAGTGACTGCTACAATGGCACTAAAAAGTGACTTATGCCCATTTCATACACTTATGATCATTGCAGCATTCCCAATGTCACGTTCGAATGCGTGGCAACTGTTTCATATTTATGACGGTTACAGTAACCCAGGATCTTGTGATTCCTTTTTGCAACATTCTGACAAGCAAAGCCAATGGAGAAACCAGATTCACACAACTATATTACTAATTTAACAACATCCCAAATGTGCCGAGAAAAATCATAAAATGGAGCAAAACATACTTAACAAATTTCTCACTTAGCAACATAAATTCTGGGCTCGTAAATCAAGGGCTATCTGTATTGGACCTGAGGCATGAAACTAGTTTTATATAAGTGATAGAAACATCATCACTTGTGTGAATATTAGATATCCAATTATATATTGGCTTTTTTATATGCATTTCTGAAACGTATTTTTTAAAAAATCATGGCCTATGATTAAAACATCTGAATTATATAATAAAATGGGGCACATTTATCATGTAACCCTTATGAAACAAGTTTTTGCAGAAACTTAGAGGTCATTTAACCTAATTCTTATATTGAAGCAGTTCTTAATCAACACCATAATCTTTTTGTTCATACCCACATGGCCAGTCCATTTAGAAACAAAGTTATGATTAGTGGCTGTAGTTGCCACTATTAAAAGAATATTAAAATTATCAAATTATCAAACACTCATATATATTGCTACTACTACTATTACTACTACTATCACCACCACTACTATAATTATAGAATCATGAATATCACTTTAAGCATGTGTACATGTGCATATGTGTGAAGCAGGGATGGGTTCCACTACGGAGAGGGGCGGCATACAAATCTAATAAATAATAATAATAAATAATAATTACCTTTGCCACCATTTCGCATTGCAACTTTTCGTGCACATGTGCTCACTCTGCTCTGCATCCTTTCATGCAAATTCACTTCCGCGCATGATCAGAAGGTGGTTTCAGTCCAAAACACAGCTGAGCAGATGATCAGCTGTGCAAAGAAATAAAGGTTAGTATTAACCTAAGGGCAGATGGGAAGACCTTTTTCAAAGCAGAGGATGGAGAGAAGCCACTCAAACAGAGAAAAAAACAGCCAAAAATTATGAAAAAAAAAGATTGCAGTGTGCAACGACTGGAACAGACAGAACCAGATCTGTGACATCATCTTCACATCACCAGCAGGTCACTAACAGTTTGGCAATCTGGTCCAAACTGGGAGGAACCCACCTCTGGTGTGAAGGAGAGTGAAGGAAAAATATATCAGCTTCCATATGGATATGATAATTTAACCTGAAATACTTTCTATAGTTGCTAATTCAGTTTTGCAAGATTCAGAAAGTTCAGAAACAGAGGAACCTCCATTTTCAGGGCTAAAACTAATATAATTTATATTTTGGGGAAAGTTAAAAATTATTGCAGTGCAAATATTATGTAAATGCCCCAGCAAGGCAAATTGGATTAAAGGCACTCCTGAGAGGAATGAAAGCTGAACACCATTTCTAATAGAATTTAATTTATTAGAGCATTAGAGGCAGAGCCGGTGGATAAAATAAACATGAAATGGTGAATATATTTGCTGGTATTGGGGATTTATTTATTTATCTCCCCCCCCCACTCCAACAGCTCTATGTGTCAAGCAAGCTGATGTACTCTCCTGTATATAATAGAGGAAGATAAAAGCAACATGCTAGCATGACATGAAATCCTGAACAAATAGAAAAGGCCATCATTGTTCTTTGATGATTAATCTTTCAGCCCTTTGACCCACTAGGACTGATGACTGAAACTGATTTTGAACGTGTTCCCTACCTCACATCATTTACAAGTAAATCACCCTCCAGTATGAATTGCCCTCCTCCTCTGTGTATTTCTGTTCCTTCAAAGAAAAGCTGGCTGATTAGTACATTCAATTTCATGATCACATTCAAGTAGCTGACACCAGTTCCTACTGAGACTGTTTGCGTACTTCCATTTAGTTCATACTGGCAACTCGCGGGGAGTGTGTTATGTGTGTATTCCATCAGCTTCAAAGTATATATTTTCAGCAGTTACTTGGCAAATGTTGCCCAGAATTTGATCATCGCTTTGCTTGCGTAGTTAGTAGAGAGTATGAAGCAGAGTAGAAAGCTGACAACAGTTCTTTCGTTAGTATCAAAATAAGCCAAAACTGTGCTCATTTTAAATAACATTCTCAGCATGGTTTCTTAGTGGGAAAAAATCAAACAAGCTCATATGCATGCTTACATGGGATGTATTGATTATACCTTTGATCTTCAGTGCCTGAACTCAGGTGCTCAGAATTGAAATATGATGGGAACTGAACATTGGGGCAGCATTAAGGGAGACTATGAAACTAGTTCCCACTCTATCTACTAATTAAGTTTTATTTTTTGAGGGGGTTCTTTGTTTAAAGGACAAGTGTCAATTATGCATGACTGGTGACTTGAATCCTTGCAATAAAATGGGACAAAAATCTAAATGATTTTAATACCAATTCTATATTTTTAACTTTTTGTTTTTTTAAAAAAAACTTATCAACTAGACTGTTTTCATTTTTCACACGACTGAGGTGTGTTATACATGAGGGTAGCATATAGATTCTTTTATCAGCTCCCTCTTATATGTTTCATTATCTTTTGCTCCTTCCTACATATTATATGAACACCTACATGGCTACAGATTTTCATAAGAAACTTCTCTTTGCTTTTGCTTCTTTGATTAACTGGGTCTGCATTACAGCATAAGGAAGAAGCGGGTTGTATAACATTTCTGTGTCATTCATCTCTTTTCTACAACAGCCAAGTGGGTGATTGAAATTCCTCACTTTATTATTTCCATTTATATATGAAATATATTTATGGATTGGGAACGCGATGGCTCAGAGATTAAGAAGCTGAGTTTGTGAGCTGGAAACCTGACAGCTTGGTTTGAGACCCAAGCACCATGAGTCAGGGCAAGCTCTTGTCCTTGCCCCAGCTCTTCCTTGCATTTCAATGAGAAGGTAACAGCATTCCATGTTTCACCACAAGCTTTGCACTGCAGCATAATGACATGTTGGCCACATGACAGTGGAAATGTTTTTGGACAATACTGGTTCCTATGGAACACCACCAGGGGTGGGCTACTGCCTGGAATTGGGGGGAGGGGGGGCAAAAATGGAGCTCCACCCCAGAACACACAATTTGCATTGAAAGATGAAAGAAAAAGCAGGGGATCCTGCATAAGCCATGCCCACAGTGTGGTAGTAAACATTTTGGTAGCCCTTCACTGAGTAGAGTTGGACACAACTGGATAGGAGAAACCTCCCCCCCCTTTATTTATTTACAAACCCTCCTTTTGTAAGGGTCTAAAGACCTCGCTCTGCCAGTTGGGTTGGGGCTCCAATGAGGGAATAGCACAGTGGAGGTGGTTGATCAAATAACAACAGATCCCACCTTCCGCCCTCTCCTCATCCTCCCTGTCTATAATTGATTTAAATGGTTGTTTTATAGATAGATAGATAGATAGATAGATAGATAGATAGATAGATAGATAGATAGATAGATGGATGGATGGATGGATGGATGGATGGATGGAGAGAGAGAGAGAGAG
This sequence comes from Erythrolamprus reginae, assembly GCF_031021105.1. Classification (NCBI taxonomy): domain Eukaryota; kingdom Metazoa; phylum Chordata; class Lepidosauria; order Squamata; family Dipsadidae; genus Erythrolamprus; species Erythrolamprus reginae. Next base: position 295,607,464 of record NC_091950.1, on the reverse strand, counting down.
ACAGACAGACAGACAGACTGACATACAGACTGACAGACAGACTGACAGACAGACAGACTTAGAATTCTTTATTGGCCAAGTGTGATTGCACACACAAGGAATTTGTCTTTGGTGCATATGCTCTCAGTGTACATAAAAGAAAAAGATACATTTATCAAGAATCATGAGGTTCAACACTTATGATTGTAAGCTGCCCAGAGATACCCTGTGGTAAAATGGATGACTAATAAATTTTTATAGATGATGATAGATAGATACACAGACACACACACACAGACAGACTGATGGATCATCATTCTTTTTTTAAAATACATTTTAATCAACATAATTCCTTAATGAATATTGTAAATGACATTGAGTCTTTTTATTATTTATTATTATTTTAATTGGATTTGTATGCCACCCCTCTCCATGGGTCATGCAGTCTAGCATTAATAATAATGATGCTAATAATGATAAAAATAATATATTATTTACTTAGATATAATAATAATCTTTTATCATTTACTTGTACTTAGTAATAATTTGTATCTTCTAATTTCTACTTCTATTATCTACAAATGCTATGGTAAGAAATATTTCGTTTCTTCCTTGCCCTTTATTTTTAATGTCAATCTATCCATCTCTGTCTAGTTTTGTATCTTATTGATTATACTCTCATCTGTAGGAGTATCCTCATTCTTCCATTATTGTGCAAATACAATTCTCGCCACTGTCAACACAAGTACTATTAAACATGTATTCCCTTTGTTATAGTTTTCTGGTATTATGCCTAGCAATAATATTTTATTACTCATGGCTGGTACATGATTCCAAAACTCTACCTTTTACCCTCATGCTATAGGTTACACTTATGGGTAGTTCCAAATATGGATCTCCTCAGGATTGGTCCAATATTTTACCCCTGCAATTCTATGCAAATCATTCAAAGTCTGACTGAAGTTTGATACTGAAGATTTAAAAGTAGCATGATTTGATCAAAATTGGAAATTTAAGAGCGCAAAGCACCAAAGCTTAAATGGACCTCATTGAACATGCAAACTTCAATTTTACTTTTTATAAAATCAGCATTGGCTTCTAATGGGGAAATATAAAAAAATATCTTTAGCTATTTCATTTTTGAGCAAAATGGGATGCAAATAGCAGCAGTGGTATTCTTTTTAGAGATGAATCATCCACTTTCAACAGGGTACTTCAAAGTTTTCACTGCAGTAAAAAAAAAATAACCTTAAGTATTTTTTAAGGTATTATAGATAAGGAAAGGACCACTCTAATTGACAGCAAAGGGCTACAAAGCAGCTTTGCTAAATCAATATAGAAGAAGTCTTTAACCTAACTTTAAAATAAAATTCATAAACCACTTAAAATTAAGCTGTTACTAAATATCAAAGAATCCATCACCCACCAGGCACCTCCTTTTCTGGGCCAGTAGTCTTGTTAACATACCTCATTGGAAATATTAGTCTCTGTTGGGAATTAAACTTGACTGTGCAGATGCTTGTTCACCTACTTTTAAAAATAAAGTCCAAAAAGTTACAGTATATGTATCTATAATGTGAGATAAAATTAGCCCTGGAAGGCATATGCAGTAACCTAAGTTGAAGCACACTGGCTCAGGCCACGTGTAAAGAATACTCAGGGCTCGTTTACATATCCCGCTTCCTCTCCTACAAGGAAAATCCACTATTCTCAGATATAAGAATGCAGTCCTATCTAAATTCTAACCTAGGTTTCCTGATCAAATAATATAGCACAAATGGAGTCCCAAAAATCTCTTTTTATTTTAACAGCTGTGAATAATTATCATGCCCAGCCGTAATACATCCCAAACATTAACAAGTCCAACAATAGTTGGCAGATAAGCACACAAACCTTTATCTTTCTTGACAAGCTGTCAAAGACTTGCTAATTGGCCAAATGGAAGCAAGGAGTCAGAACTGGAATGTTGACCAAAGTTGCTTCCTGCGACAAGCACTTCCGTGCGCTCCACTTATATAGCCTTTGGGAGGGGGCAATTATCTCCAAGCCTTACTCTCGAGTAGTCCTTCTCATCTGTAACTGTTCTTGCCTTCTGGCAGCTCTGCACATGCGTGCATTGAAAACAGGCTTCCACTATTCCTCTGCCTCGCTGATGTCAACCTCTGGAGGCTCTGGAGTCAGCACAGACCTCTCAGATGGCCTGGGATGGATCCCTACCTCTGGCACCAAGCCTTTTCCAAACTTCAGGCCTGGCCCATGCTACTCCCCAGCATCCTCACTGTCTGACTCTGCTGCCAGCTCTGCAGGTCGCTGGTGGACCACATCATCTTCAGCCCACTGCCAAAGCAATTGTCACCAGTTTTCCAGGTTTTGCTCCATATCAAAACCAATAATTTGAACTTCTACAGGCTCAACCCATAGTCTGCCTGCTTCAGCTCTTCTAATTATAGAAAACACCTCAATTCTCATTGCCTGCTGTATTATGAATTATGGTAGGCATTCTGTCTCTGTCCTGCATTTATTTGTCATGGTTCTTCATGTCACTTTCATTTCATTCAAGGCCAATGAACTGCCTGTTCTTTTCTGAAGATATATGAATCTTTTCTTTAATTTTTATTTTACAGGTTCATTGATGAAAGACTGGTCATTTTTTAAAAAATAGTTCAGCAACAGATCTGTGGAAACAGTAAACCTTTCTTCTCTCTCTTTTTTTAAAAAAAGGTATGAAATATTTGTTCATTTCTCAAGTGACTATCTCAAGTGACTTAAAGAAAGGGATTAATTAGGTTGCAAGATCCAAAGTGGGTTGGTCACCATAGATTTACTTTTCTGAGCTTTCAGACTAATTGTGGAATCCATCCTCAGATAACTTGTCTTCTTAGTTCTAGGTTGGTTCTCTCCTTGGTTAGTTTCCATCCATTGCTTCTTGTCCTGCCTTCTGATGCTTTGGAGGCTAGGTTGAACCCTCTTCTTTGTGGCAGCTCCATTGATATCGGAACATTGCTCTGCCTTGTGACAGCCCCAATCATTCTTTTCATTAAGCTAGGCATAATTGTATATTTTATTCTCCAGTTCTCTAATCAATTTTCTTGCTCTTCTCTGCACTCTAATCAATTGCTCAATTAGTAACGATGATTTTATCTGATAAAGATGTTTATCCTTATTCTGATACTTGCATTCATGGTTGCATTGCTAAGACAGGTAGAAATGCACTGTTGCATTTATTGCAGGATCCCGACAGTGAACACAAATCCCCACAAGATAAAACAAGAGAGTAATCTCAGTTACTCTTTTACATTAATGAATCAGGAGGAAAAACAACAACAACAACACAAGAGGCTCTGAACAGAAAGCAGAATTGCAGACAGTAGCAATTTCTGCTACTGAACCATGTCTAACTTCCAAGCATTGTTGTTTTTATTAGCAGAAAATCTTATTAAATGCTTGTTGTTTAGTTTTGTTTCCATTTTTATTTTTACTTTGGAAAATAGAAGTAAAAAATGCTTGGTGATACCGCTAGACTGTTGCTATGACATCCCACAAGAGGAACACAATCCTCTTACCAATGGTTGAATGAATCAAAATGCCTTTAAATATAACAATCAAATATACCCTAGTGGATGAAAGTGCATGTCAGCTGATAAAGTTATTAGCAGTAACTAGAGGAAAAACTGTTTCCAGCATTGTCCATGGAAGTTAATAAAACAAAAGAGGGAAAATGTTGCTTTTATCAAGCTTCATCTGTTAAGCGCATGTTCCAATGATGTTTTAAAGCATATTCAATTAGAGTGTGTGGGTTTGTTTGTTTTTCATGGAAAGATATAATTATATCCTCTACCCAGCAGGTTTTAGAGGCGACTAAAGATATGAAGAATTGTCCAGTGCCATAAGATATACAATTCACAGTAATATTTCCCAATGTACTACTAACTGTTAGAGTGCCTGTCCTCTTTTGCTGAATTATTTATTTTATTTATTTTATCTGAAAGTTATTATGTTTTAATGGAATTTTAAATTTAAGATTTCTAAACATTACAGTATTTTTTGGAGTATAAGATTCACCCCCCCCCCCGCAAGAGGCTGAAAATTTGGGTGCGTCTTATACTTTGAATGTAGCTTTTTGGAAGCTTTTTCTTTCTAATCCTAATAAGGTACTAACAATCTTCCTGGCTCTTCTGGCTTGCAGGCTTGTTTTCATTGCTACTTCCTCCAAAAAAGTTTTTTTTTCAGCCCGAGTAAGGTGCTAATGATCTTCCTGGCTTGCAGGATTTTTTCATTGCTACTCCAAATAGGTTTTTTCCATCCTTAAGTCTTTGCAGTATTGTTTTCATCGCTACTCCCTCCGAATAAGTTCCCCCCCACAGCCTTAACCAGGGAATAAAATAATGTGCTGAAGCTGATCAAACTAAGGATGCTAGCCAGAAGAATACCTGGTAGGTAGCTTTTTCCCCTACTATTTTCCTCCCCCAAAACTAAGGTGCATCTTATACGCTGATACATGTTATTCTCCAAAAAATATTTTTCTAGTGCATTTTATTTATTTATTTTATTTATTTATTTATTTATTAGATTTGTATGCTGCCCCTCTCTGTAGACTCGGGGCGGCTCACAACAATAACAAGAACAATGTAAAAAACAAAACTAATAATTTAAAAAACACTAAAACCCCCATTATTAAAAGCATTTTAACTGAATGTTTGTAAGCTGCTTTGAGTCGCTTCAGCAAGATAGGCAGTATATGAATTAGGTAAAGGAAGGGAGAGGGAGAGGGAGAGAGAGAAATTAAGTATAATCAAGGAAATGGAGCACCTCCCTTATGAAACCAGGTTGCAACGCCTTGGTCTCGTCAGCATTGAAAGATGGCGTTTAAGGGGTGACTTGATCGAAGTGTATAAAATCATGCATGGGATAGAAAAGGCGGATAGAGAAAAAAATCTTTTCTTTATCACCCAACACTAGGACGAGGAGGCACTCCATAAAGCTCATAGATAAGAAAGCGAGGACAAATAAAGGGAAATATTTCTTCACCCAGATGGTCGTTGGTTTATGGAATTCACTTCAAGAATAGGTCGTGAAGGCTGTCAGCCTTGATAGCTTCAAGGCAGGATTAGACAGATTCATGGATGCCAAGTGTATTGGTGGTTATTGGAACTGATGTCCATGTGCCGCCTCTATGTTGCTTGAGGCAGGCAGGATTCCCTTGAGTACCACTTGTTGGGGGTCAAGGGAAAGGGAGGGTCTTGCCTTCTCTTTCTGCTCAAGATCCCCATGTACAATTGGTGGGCCACTGTGTGACACAGAATGCTGGACTCAATGGGCTTTGGCCTGATTCAGCATGGCTCTTCTTATGTTCTTATTTTTCTGACTCATGATAGAAGCCTGAGATGAAATTATTTTTATTTGCATATTCTTTAGCTATTATTCAGTGTAAGATTTTTTGAAATGAACTTTCATTAGATTGACCATCATAGCTAGCCAGCTTGATTTATAGAATAGAATTCTTCATTGGCCAAGCATGATCGGACACACAAGGGATTTGTCTTTGGTGCACATGCTCTCAGTGTACATAACAGAAAAATATACATTTGTCAAGAATCATGAGGTACAACACTTGATGATTGTCAAAGAGTCAAACAAGCAATCAGGAAATCCATATTAATAGAAATCTTAAGAATACAAACAACAAGTTACAGTCATACTGTCATAAGTGGGAGGAGATGGGTGGTAGGAATGATGAGAAAAAACTATTAGAAATAGTAGTGCATACTTAGTAAATAGTTTGACAGTGTTGATGGAATTATTTGTTTAGCAGAGTGATGGCATCTGGGGAAAAAACTGTTCTTGTGTCTAGTTGTATTGGTGTGCAGTTCTTTGTAACGACGTTTTGAGGGTAAGAGTTGAAATAGTTTATGTCCAGGATGTGAGGGTTAGAGAGCTATCTATTCAATTACCTAATGATCATCTCCTGTCACAGCTAGCTAGTGTAGTCATGTCTCCTTATTCCAAGAAAACAGATGGACAGAGATATAACTGAAGGCTGGGGAAGGCCAGTTCAATTGGGTTGCTCTTCTATTCTTATTTAACATCTTAATAAGTCACTAAACATGCAGGAATATCTGCAGAGTGACACATTCAAAAAGGAAGTGGGGCTTCAGTTACATAGTTGTGGCTGACATTTTGAGTTTTTTGATCTCCTCTCGGCACTCACCTCTATTAATACAAATAAATGAAGGGAAGGAATCAGCCAACAGTTCAATAAAATGGATATAAATGAATAGTAATCTGACCTTCAAATCTTACTTAGATTTCTTTCTCCCTTAATATATGGGTTGAATGACAATGGTTTGCCTACAAGGCTGGCAAACAAAGACTTCAATTTAAATATAATGAGGGCAAAATTTCCACAAAGCCCTTTTCTTACTCAATAAAAATCTTGCATCCTGAGAAGGATTTCATTAGTTTCTGGAACCTAATGAATCATAAAAATATATCCAAAAAAATTCCACAGAAAGACAAGGTACAGGGAGGAACGGGGAACCAGGGAAACTCAGTTTTATATGACACAAGAAGATGAAAAGTATTAAACATTTATTTTCAACTGCAGCTGTCTTTTTGTTCATAGCCACATTTCCCTGGAATAGATTTTCCATTAAAAGGGCTTGGTGGCATCTTTCTAGTCAAGAATAATTTGAAAAAAAAATTTTTTTTCTATCGTTGTGAATTTGTATTGCTTAAATATCTGACATTTTGTGAGCTAATAATTTTAAGGCACCTATGTTCTATTAAATGAGATCCAAAACTGGGTCATACCTCAAGCTGCTATAATAAAAAATAGTAGGGAAAACATCAGAAAGGTCTAAAAAAGAATAGATTGTCTTGTTTTACTGGACTTTTTGGACAGGGCAATCATATGCCTGGTAAAACATTTTGTTACATTTTATTCAGGCTTGTTAAAGATGGCAAATCTTTTATTAGTCTGGATATGTTCTCAACGGGAGTTTGAATATTATTAAGAGCTATTAAAACATACGGCAACAGTGACTGACAAAGTTATGTGACACATCCTCTGTTTCAGCTTGAAGTTAGATTCCAGCCAAAATTGCAATTCTCATTACTCTTCTTGCTAGCGGAGGACCAAACGTCTTGGTGTAGTTTAAAAAGAGACTTAGTATTAAGAGGCCTATGAAGGCATGAAAATAGATCATTAAAGGTTGCCAGAAATCTTTTGTTTTTTGGTGCTGCTATATGTTAGGTGCAATCATTCAGCAGAATAGTTAAAGAACATAAGAACACAAGAACATAAGAAGAGCCATGCTGAATCAGGCCAAATCCCATCGATTCCAGCATTCTGTGTCACACAGTGGCCCAACAATTGTACGTACATGGAGATCTTGAGCAGAAGGAGAGGGCAAGACCCTCCCTTTCCCCTGACCCTCAAGAAATGGTACTCAAGAGAATCCTGCCTGCCTTAACCAACATAGAGGCGGTACATGGACATCCGTTTCAATAACCACCGATACACTTGGCATCCATGAATTTGTCTAATCCTGCCTTGAAGCTATCAAGGCTGGCAGCTGTCACGACCTCTTCTGGAAGTGAATTCCATAAACCAATGACCCTCTGGGTGAAGAAATATTTCCCTTTATTTGTCCTCGCTTTCTTACCTATGAGCTTTAGGGAGTGCCCCCTTGTCCTAGTATTGTGTGATAGAGAAAATATTTTTTCTCTATCCACCTTTTCTATCCCATGCATGATTTTATACACAGAGATTGGGCTGCTATCTGTTTGGGATGGTGTAGGGTCTCCTGCTCAAGCAGGGGTTGGACTAGATGACCTACAAGGTCCCTTCCAACTTTAATAAATAAATAAATATTTGAAGAGTATTAGCATATGTATGTAAGCAACTTTAAATATGCTATGGAAAAGAGGTGAATTCAATAAAATAAAAAGAAATTTTGGCATAAGATATAAAGATATTCAGTGATTAAAATACCCTTACTGAGTAAGATTAGATTTAATGTTTGTTGGCATCTGCTTTTAAGAGCAGAAATTGGAATCACAGTGTTAGATGGGAGAACAGATGAGGCAGATAGGAGTAACTTAAATAACAGATCTTTATTCAGCAACTATTTACAATCCAGCAAAGATTTTGTTTGACTTTTATAGGAAGCTGTCAGACCAATCAGCAATCAGTATTTTTCCCACTTCAATGGAAGACCTGACTGAAGCCTATGTTTCCTGATTGGTTGTTTGAACCCTTTGACAATCATTAAGTGTTATACCTTATGATTCTTGATGAATGCGTCTTTTTATGTACACTGAGAGTATATGCACCTAAGACAAATTCCTTGTGTGTCCAATCACTCTTGGCCAATAAAGAATTCTATTCCATTCTATTATACAAATAGTAAATATCAACATTAACAAATTAATAGCAGAATATTGACAGCACTATATTTTTCCATGCTATCCTTGCTATGTAGTTTCTGCACCTGGGAGGTGGGGAGAACAGGGCAAGATTTTTAATCCTTTCCAGTTGGACAACAAGTATCAGGAGAAACATATATCAGTGCACATTCTTCCTGAAGCAAAGCACAACAGGTCTCAAAAACCTCATTTTTGGCACTTGCTTTTGCATAACTGCCAAACTGCAGATGGTAGCCAGCCAGGTGTGCTTACCGGAGCAGCGATCAAATTTTCTCCATGGGTGTTTAACTGCCTGTGATGGGAAATCCCCAATGCTATTTCCCGGTGCCAATATCCAATAGGGATGTGCAGAATGCTTCTGACTCAAAACAATTCTGCCTTTGAGTGTTTCTAAGTACAAAGTGAAAACTGCATGCTTTGAGGGAGTTTGTTCTGAATATAAAATCAAACCACAATGTTTTACAGTAAGCATCAACAAAAGTTGACTAGTTGGTGTGGCTTCATTTTGACTGCTGATTTTCGTAAACTACTCAAGACTCATTTATACTGCCAGGCATGGGGGAGTTGAGATATTCCTTCCCCCTAGGCCATTACAAGTTATGCATTGTATGTCTGTGTGTATGTTTGGTTTTATAATAAGGGTTTTTACTTCTTTTATTATTGAATTGTCACATGCTGTTTTTATCATTGTTGTTAGCCACCCCGAGTCTACAGAAAGGGTTATTATCCAATAAATTATTATTATTATTATTATTAACTGCTTCCTGAATTAAGGCACAGCCAAAGAAGGTATAGATTTGGAAGCTGAATGCCTGAAAAGTTGTAATATTGGTTCTATCTTAATTATCTCGCATCTGTTTCCCTTGTAGTTGATTACCCGCTTTTCTTCATTCTTATAAAGTTATCCTTTCTCCAGATGTGTTATGTTGTTTTGACCTGTAGCAAAATTTATCTGAATTCTGCTATGGACATTCCCCCACCCGTAAATTTTACATGAAGCTATAAGATAACACTCAGTGTTAGTGCTGTCAATTTCCCAATTTTGAGATATATTCCCATCATCCTCATCAACACGCGTGCAATATTTTGGTAATTTTTTGCTTCTGCGCATGCGTGGAAGCAAAAAAATAGCTGAAATCTCATGCACACATGTGTCCCATTACGAGATTTTGCTTCCTGCACATGCACAGAAAAAACTCTCACTTGGACATGTGCATGCATGCCAGAGATGTGGAGCTGCACACAATTATCCGTATTGGTAGGAACTCACTACTGATTCCCAGTCTATGTGGGCTATTAAATCTCATGGAACACATCTCTAAGTATTCTGGTTTGAATGACCCAATGTAAAAGCAAAACATGTTGAAGTGGTTTGTATTAACAAAGATATGGCAATTCCATATTTAATTTTAGTAATCTTCAATGCATTAATAAATCAGAAAACATATGTACTCTTCCAGTCAGTTTTGGACATTTCATTCAAAGTACTAAATGCAGTAGTACCACTGCAATCTGTCTGAATGGGTAGTTACCAGAGAGAAAATACTGGTGTAGTAGTCTCAGTACAGTGGTACCTGTAGTTATGAACTTAAGTAGGTTCTTAAGTAGAAAAGTTTATAAGAAGAAGCAATTTTTCCCATAGGAATCAATGTAAAAGCAAATAATGTGTGTGTTTGGGGAAACCACAGGGAGGGTGGAGGCTCTGTTTCCTCCCAGGAGATTCCTAGAGAGGCCCCATGGAGACTTCTCCCTGCCTTTTCTGGCTCTGTTTCCTCCCAGGAGATTCCTAGAGAGGCCCCATGGAGGCTTTTCCCTGCCTTTTCCGGTTACAGTTTTGGAGGCTCGGGTTTGTAATTGGAAAATGGTTCTTGAGAAGAGGCAAAAAAATCTTAAACACCCAGTTCTTATCTAGAAAAGTTCGTAAGTAGAGGCGTTCTTAGGTAGAGGTACCACTGTACTACTTTTCCAATTCTTCTAGAATACTTCCACGTAACAATTCTCAGTACTTTCACATAAGAACCTGTTCTAGTCGTGTGTTGGTACCTGGAGTCCTATCTGCTTTAAGGAACTTGATTCCTAGAAATTATAAGTTGATTTCATTAGAAAATCATGGCATGATGATATTATATGATTTGAAATTATTTCCCAGGAAAACCCATGCAATTCCCCCCCCCCATCTTTGATCAATGTGGTAATCAGGTAACTTATGTGAATAAGCCTTTAAAGAGCATTTAGTTTCAAATAACTTTGTTATCCTACCCTGATATTAGGAGATTGATTAAGGGATGGATCTGTAGCTGAAAATTCTGGCCAGAGGAGCCTTTTTTCAATTGAGACTGGTGCACCATTTTGTAGTCTTTGACTTACAAGAATTAACTAATGATGGTTTGAAGTACAATGGCACTGAAAAAAGTGACTAATGACCATTTTTCATACTTATGACCATTGTAGCATCCCCAAGTTCATGTGACCAAACTTCAGATGCTTGGCAATTGATTCATATTTGAGATGGTTGCAGTATTCTGAGGCCATGTGATCACCTTCTCACAAGCAAAATCAATGGGAAAAGCCTGATTCACTTAGCAACCATGTTACTAAATGGTTACGATGGCAAGAAAGGTTGTAAAATGGGGCAAAATTCATTTAACAAATGTTTCACTTAGTAACAGAAATTTTAGGTGTGATTGTCAAAGTAAGTCAAGGGCTACCTATATTTATATTGGAATGCTTTTATTATAGTGGCTCATGCCCATTACCATGAGTATAGAAAACAATGGACTTTAAGTCAATGCATCCCACCTTTTCCTATAGACAGAGATTTGCAGCAGATGGGGGAAATTTGGCTGGGTTGAAGATAAGGGATAAAACTCAAAATGGGACAACTTGCCACAACCATCTTGTTGCAGCTAACTTGCCATGGCCAACTCTCCACTCTCCCCCATTGCTGTGGGACAATTTAACAATTCTATTTAATTATTTAAAAGAAATTTTTTTTTAAATTTTTATCATTCATATTTCATTTTGTCCCTCCTTTTGCATCCTTTTACTAATGATTTTATCCCACAATTTCTTTGATATTAGTGTAAGTCTTGTATCGCAGTGAGTTGTTCATGGTGAATTGTCATACACTTGATGAAATCTGTGATTCTCTTTCATACTTCATGTGAAATTTGGATGGCAAGTATGAAAGGTCAGAGCTTGGATGATATTTGATCATTTGGGCACCAATATATTACACAATCCTTGTAATTACTATTAGGATGAGTCAAAAAGTAATGCCATTTTATTTAGGACAGGTACAATTACCAATACATGTAACATACATTAAAATGAAACTGGTCCTCTGTGTATCACATCCCTCCTTCTCAACATAGTCACTGTTTCTCTCAAAAGCAAGGTTCCACCTTTGAATGAGAGCATGCATCCCTGCCTCGTAAAATTTTGTTGACTGTTCTTTCAGCCACTTCTTCACTGGAATTTATTGGCTATGCTCACAGTCAATGTTTCCTCTAATATTTTTTTGCTGTGAGCGGAAAAGTACAGTGTTTGAGTGGCACTGAGCACAAATAAATAAATAAATACATACATACACTAACTAACTAACTAACTAACTTAGTATAGATCTATTTTAAGCTTATTTATTTATTTGTTTTATTTGTTTTCTCTTCAGCCAGCCATATTCTTACTGGGAGTTGAACCTGCAACCTTCTGCCTTGCAAGGCAGGGATTTTAACCTCTAGACCACAGGTTTACCTCTGCTTCAGCTTGTCCCACCTGCATTCATTGCTATAATCTAAAGTATTGTTCTGAAACACATTTTGTAATCATCTGTGAATGTTCACAAGAGTTTCCCCCTCAGCAACAAGGATTTCAATTACTGCACTTTGTTTTTGATGCAAATCTAAGAGGGCAGCCATTTTGAAATTTCCTTGCAAGTCTACAAACCTGAAAAGTAAGAAACAAAATATTTCAGAATGTAAATGATATATTATTATTATTATTATTATTATTATTATTATTATTATTATTGTCATTGTCATTGTCATTATTATTTATTAGATTTGTATGCCGCTCTTCTCCGGAGACTCGGAGTGACTCACAACAACAAAACAGTACAAATATAATGATTAAAACAATTTAAAAACTCTTAATATAAAAAGCAGTCATACATCTCATACAGACCATGCATAAAACGGAAACGGTCCAGGGGAATCAATTTCCCCAAGCCTGACAACAGAGGTGGGTTTTAAGGAGTTTGAGAAAGGCAAGGAGGGTGGGGGCAATCCTAATCTCTGGGGGGAGTTGATTCCAGAGGCTTGGAGTTGCCACAGAGAAGGCTCTTCCCCTGGGTCCTGCCAGATGGCATTGTTTCGTCTACGGGACCCAGAGAAAGCCAACTCTGTGGGACCTAACCTGAATCTATAATCATTTATAACTGGGGGGGGGGGGGAATCAGATATTTTTTTATCAAAAACATCACCTGAAATAAAGAAAATGGCATTATTTTTTGACTCACCCTTGTACCAGTAATAGTTGTTCATAGGTGGAATGCAAATCTTTAAACAACTCCTATGTAAGCCTCTTTTTTCGCCCTTTGTACTTCTCTTATTCTTTGACAAATAAAAACATTATTATATTAAATGTAGCTTGCATCAAAATTAATCTAACCTGTAATCAAGTTGTCATTAATAATCTATTTTAGAAAAGAAAAAAGTGCTTGCGGCATGTGATTCTGCAATCTGTATCTTGTCTACAGTATCTGTTTCTATCCACAGTAATACCAAAATGCAAAGCCAAATGCAGACAATAAGTGGAACTTGAGTTGTGACATTAAAACACTGCTTTTGTTACTTGTTCCCCCACTGCCTCCATCCCTCATGTTCTTCTATGGATTTATAAGAAGAATGTCTGAATATAGCTTTTAGGCACTTAATCATATTTTTAATTCTCATGGGAAGTAGTTTATAAAAAGCATAGTACTATACCATGATCATCAACGTTGTTTTGCAGGTGTAATTAAAAGACCAAACCTTTTAAGTATTGCCTTGTTTACTAAGCAAAATGATAGCGCTACTAAGCCTCAGGGAGCTGAACATAATTGCATGGTCAACAGAGTTTTGATCTAGGATAAGCTGTTAATTTATTATCATAAATTAATTTATTAAACGTTTTAGAACTTGCTTAATGACCTGCCTTAGGAAAAGGGATGTGTGTAGTTAACACTGAAAAACAGATATATTTTGTGTAAAGAAGAATGTTATTTTCAGGTTATGCATTCAGTAAGCAGTAAGGCTAATTCTGGCTTTGTTTTTTTCTGGTATCTATATATTCTTCTTATTACACGACAGCAATAATAGTAGCATAAAAGCTTTGTAGTAGTTAGCAATAACAATAGAATAATATATCGCTTCATAGTATTTCACAGCCCTTTCCAAGTGGTTTACAGAGTCATCATGTTGCCCCCAACAATCTGGGTCCTCATTTTTATTGGCCTCAGAAAGATGGAAGGCTGAGTCCACCTTCAGCCAGCACTGTGCCATCATAGCTCAGAGATAATTATACTTAAGTGAGATACTTGTGATTAGAATTCCTGGTATCAGGATAATACTGTAGATACATAGTAAGTCATTCTACTAAATGTAAGAGCAATGTTCCTGTTTCTGATGAGTTTGCTGGAATTTTTTGTCAAAATGTTTGCATCACTTTGCTTCCTAACATCATATTTGTTCTCTTCATGTCTCTTCATGTCATTGTCGCTCATGTGTTCATGTTGACTAAAATGAATTTTTTTTAAAAAATAATGAGTTCATAACATTATAACATGCATAAAACAATAACTTTATAGATAAATTGGTCATTCATTCCCATATGTTCTGCCTGACTGGCTTGGCAATGCGTAACAGTCCAAGGAAAAGAAATCAAACACACACATGCTCTGCTAATCAGCAAACTTGTATTAGGTAAACAAAAATGGCTTACTCAAAAAACAGTTTTTAGTGTCCGAAAACAATGCAAGGCTTACTTCAGCCGTATACAAAAACACAGGGAAAAACAAACAAAGACAACCTGGAATGAGCAAAGACGTTTCAGGAGTCCTTTTGAATCTTTGAAGCAAACAGCAAGTCCCAGAGTTTTCACCTCCCACTTGTCTGAAAAAGCTGGCTTGAAAACTCCAACGGCACAGAAACTTTGAAGCAGGAACCACAAAACAACACAGATAAACAGCCACAGTTTGCCTTGGCCCTTGTTCCCTTTTAACCCTTTAGCCCTCATTAAGGGAACCACACCCAGCCCAGGTGCTCCTATAATGACTTATAATACTTCTTAAAGCGATCCCTTCTTTGCATAGCTGTTCGGCTACGTAGATCAATATACTGATCTGCAGAAGAACTCAGGGAGGAAAGACTGTCTGAGGGACTGCAGGCCAACTCCCCTGGGCTGTCTGCTGAATCCTGCGTCCCAGTGGCCTCGTCCTCCTGGCTGTCTGCCACATCTTCCTGGCTGTCTGCCACATCTTCCTGGCTGTCTGCCACATCTTCCTGGCTGTCTGTCACATCTTCCTGGCTGTCTGCCACATCTTCCTGGCTGTCTGCCACATCTTTCTGGCTGTCAGCCAGGCTTTCACATTCACTTTGTGCCGCGTCTCTCCCATCTGTAGGAGCAACGGCTGGCCCAGGCCCAAACACAACACCATACATTTAAAGACACCCAAGGCAGGAAATGTTATAAAAACCAGGAACTAAAATGTGACAAATAACACAGAAGCATTTCAGATTATCAGCATCTATTTAACAATTTAAAAGAGAAACACAATTTCTTTAGTTAATGAGTGAATTACAATTTGGGGAATGAGTTATCATAGCATTTGTGACTGGTCATCATAATCAGTTATTTTTTTTTTTTTTTTTAAACCTTATGTATGAGGTTGTTCCTTGTTGGTTTTTCAGATTTTAAAGCCAAGTTTTCTCTGAGCCTCTTGCTTTTCTTTTTAAATGTTATACCTAGAGCACCAAACTTTCTGCAATGCTAATGGGACACCAAAGGGCGCCTCTTATGAGGGGGAACCGAAAGAGTTATTTTTCTTCTCTCTTGTTCCACTAAATTGCACATCCTGAGTTTCTTCCTTCTTTCCTTCTAATTCTGCAAAACAAATAGTGCTCATGAAATGAAAATATGCTAAAAACTTCCTTAACCACTGATGTCTGCAGTATGCCTTAGGCTTAGAAACTATTTTAAAAAAAAATTCATATATATGTTCCACAAAGCAGACTAAGCAGGCTGAAGATGAAGAAGAAACAAGAAGGGAAGAGAAGGAGATTCAAGATGGGTATCCCATTAGATACCTACAGTTTGCTGACAGTACACATTTTTGTGCAGCAAAATTGAAACGATCATAAAAATAAACTGCAAGCACATGCATTTGTTCCTAACTACAACTACTTTATGGGGGGAAAAAATAGCTCCGAGAATTTCTTGTGATGTACCCATGAGCAGAATATTAAATAGGCTTACCTACTTGATAGCATAAATCAATGGCTGTTGCAGTTCTTTAAGGAATGCAGCTACTTAGGGCACTTATTCTCAGCCATAAATATTTTCACACCAGGCAATCTGTAGATAATAAACAGTGCATCCAGGTTTACATTTTCTTCATACTTGATCCATATACAGTTCCATTACATGTATCCTCATAAAGAACCTGCAGTTGGATGAAGGGATGGCATAGCCTTTCCTCTATAAATGTTCCTGGAATGTTTAATCGACTGGAAAACAAGGGAACAATTTTAGACCTCCTACCGAGTAAACTCTTCTAATATACGGTAGTATTCAGGAAAATATGCCTATCATTGATTCTGTGTGTGATTTTAACTTTGGAGAATCAATGAGAGCAAAAACAAATAAAACTTTTGCTCATGCAAGCCTGCAATAGTGAACCATTGCACATTTGGGCAAATCGGATACCATCTCCCTATTTCCTCCATTTAAGCAACTCACAGCCCATTCCTTTTTGACATATACATTATACAATCAGACAAGAGAAGGAATCTACTGTAAAAGAGGCCATCTAGATCTCAGCCACGCAAATCCCAACACTTCTAGCTAGTAGTCAAAAATTGCACAATATATTTCTGCCATCTATTGGTCCTCCACTGTTCTTCGGCTGGATCCTTACTTTACTTCAAAGTCAGTGTGGGAGTTGTACAGTGCAGGATGAAGAAGTTAACAGAACATTTCCTCCCTCAGACATTTTCATTTTGGAATTGAAATCTTTTGTGCTTAGCACAACCCATATTGTGACCAAGAAGTCCCAGCCTGTGATAGCTGAGAATGGCTCTGCATTTTATCTCTTGGAACAGAAGGAATACTAAAATGATTGTCCACTGGACAGCTTTCTGTTTGAATATACAGTGGAACCCCGACATAAGAGCTGCTCTACTTAAGAGCAACTCGAGATAAGAGCTGGGAGGGGAGAGATATTTTTGTTCTACTTACAAGCCCAAATTCGAGATACAAGCGCCAAGGAGCTGTCTCCTGAAGCCAAACGCTAACTTCCGCGTTCGGCTTCAGGAGACAGCTGCGAAGCGGCGCGCGTGTTTTAAAAGGTTGCAGCCGGCCTCGGGGGCTCGGGGGGGGGGGGTGCTTGAAGCTTTCTTTCTTGCTCTTTTTCTTTCTCTCTTTTACCTTCCCTTCTATTTCTTCTTTTCTTTCTCCTTCCCACCTTCTTCCCTCTCTCCCTCCCTTCACTCATTCCTCTCTTACTCTCCCCTTTCATAAGTTTCCTTGCTTCCTTCCTCTGTTCCTGTCCCTTCCCCCTTTCTTTCTTTCTTTCTTTCTTTCTTTCTTTCTTGCTCTTTTTCTTTCTCTCTTTTACCTTCCCTTCCTCTATTTCTTCTTTTCTTTCTCCTTCCCACCTTCTTCCCTCCCTCCCTCCCTTCACTCATTCCTCTCTTACTCTCCCCTTTCATAAGTTTCCTTGCTTCCTTCCTCTGTTCCTGTCCCTTCCCTCTTTCCTTCCTTCCTTCCCACCCTCCGTCCATTCATTCACCCATTCCTCTCTTGATCGCTTAAAGCCGGTCCCTGGTGCAAAAAGGGTTGGGGACCTCTGTCCTACAGGATTGGGTGGCAGAGAAGTTGAACATATGTAAATTTAAAAGTTTAAGAAAGTTTACAAGTTAAGTGAAAGAAACTTCATTATTCATTTATATGTACATGTACATTTCTTCATTAAAAACATGTCTTTCTGCATAATTTAGACTAACTTTGTGAGTTTTTTGAGGGCTGGAACCAATTAAAATTATTTACATTAATTCCTATGGGGAAAAGTCGTTCGAGATAAGAGCTGCTCGACTTAAGAGCCCAGGTCCGGAACAAATTAAACTCGTATCTCGAGGTACCACTGTACTATCTATGTGAAGTTCAAAGTTCAAAGACCTGCAATAGGTACAGGTGTGCGGAACGAATATGTGTGGATTTAGCAGGAACAGTAGGTTGACATAAACATTATTATATGCTCTTTCTTCCCTAGTAAAGAAAAGTTATAATGACCACATGGACATGCTACCTTCATTTAGTTGAGAGAACAGCACAATATCATAGGAAACACTTATCAGACTTTGTTACAAAATTAAATCCAGAAAACAATACATAGGTAAATTGATTCAGCAGGATTCATTAAATATACAGTGCAATACCAGTATAGATTCTTCTTCAACATAGTAGTACAGTGGTACCTCGAGATACGAGTTTAATTCGTTCCGGACCTGGGCTCTTAAGTCGAGCAGCTCTTATCTCGAACGACTTTTCCCCATAGGAATTAATGTAAATAATTTTAATTGGTTCCAGCCCTCAAAAAACTCACAAAGTTAGTCTAAATTATGCAGAAAGACATGTTTTTAATGAAGAAATGTACATGTACATATAAATGAATAATGAAGTTTCTTTCACTTAACTTGTAAACTTTCTTAAACTTTTAAATTTACATATGTTCAACTTCTCTGCCACCCAATCCTGTAGGACAGAGGTCCCCAACCCTTTTTGCACCAGGGACCGGCTTTAAGCGATCAAGAGAGGAATGGGTGAATGAATGGACGGAGGGTGGGAAGGAAGGAAGGAAAGAGGGAAGGGACAGGAACAGAGGAAGGAAGCAAGGAAACTTATGAAAGGGGAGAGTAAGAGAGGAATGAGTGAAGGGAGGGAGGGAGGGAAGAAGGTGGGAAGGAGAAAGAAAAGAAGAAATAGAGGAAGGGAAGGTAAAAGAGAGAAAGAAAAAGAGCAAGAAAGAAAGCTGCAAGCTTTCCCAGGCCGGCTGCAACCTTTTAAAACACGCGCGCCGCTTCGCAGCTGTCTCCTGAAGCCGAACGCGGAAGTTAGCATTTGGCTTCAGGAGACAGCTCCTTGGCGCTTGTATCTCGAATTTGGGCTTGTAAGTAGAACAAAAATATCTCTCCCCTCCCAGCTCTTATCTCGAGTTGCTCTTAAGTAGAGCAGCTCTTATGTCGGGGTTCCACTGTAGTTACAAGCAAAACACAGGCAGAGTTTCAATAGAAATAGCATTTAGACTTATATACCACTTTGCAGTTCTTTATAGCCATCTCTTAGCGGTTTACACAGAGTAAACACATTGCCCCCAACAATCTGTGTCCTCATTTTAGCTACCTCGGAAGGATGGAAGGCTGAGTCAACCTTGAACCTACTGAGATTCAGTCTGCCAAACTGCTGGCAACCGATGATCAGCAGAAGTAGCTTGCGGTACAGCACTCTAACCACTGCAACACCGAGGCTCTCCAGTTCAGGGTTCAGATCAGGCAAGCTAGTCCAGACTTGTTTAATTTCTGTTTCAGAGTTTCTGCACAGACTTAGTTGCTTAAGCCAAACTCAGACTTCTTCCTTAAATTTCTATTTCCAAAGCAATCCTCATTGGCTGAGTCAACTACCATGCCGATTCATTGGCTAATCTTGTCACCATGTCTCTGCCAGTTCTCAGGGGCTGATCTATTCCAGTCATGAATATTCATACTCTGACAATACCACATGCAACATAATGTATATTTAAATAATCAACCAAGTGTCAATAGGTACAGTAGTACCTCTTTCTTTCTGATTTTAGTGCAACAGTCTCATTGGCTTTCATGAGATTGAATTACCTCAGTGCAAATATGCTGCTAGATGATATCTTCAAAAGATGGATGCTCAATCCACACCCTTGGTTTTATTTATTTATATATATATATAAATGGAGCTCTGCTCTCCTGCTGTTTCCTTGATACCTTATATTAATTTTAGTAATGGAGAAATGGTTTGGGAATTGCATGATGATTGAAGCAATTTAACATATGAGCATCTGCAAATTGAACTATTATAGCTCAAATCTTATATATCAGAATAACTACTTGGCATTCTTTGAGAAGATGCACTGCAGGTAAAGATTTGGTTCCAGTTTTTCAATTTTTTTAAATGCAAGAACAGCTGGAGTTAAATGCCTGCTTGTCTCTAATCCATGTTGAATTGATGTATTTGAAGGATATAATGGCCGATACATACAAAAGTTTCATTTAGTAATGATGTCATATATCGAGGATACAAAACTGGGGGATTGCTTACCCTGTTCAAAAAACCTGAACAAATCTATATTAATTCCTCGTTTTTAAAACCACAAAATCCAGATGGAAATTTATCTAAACTATATCCATATAATTTAAGAAGACATCTCAGAAAGTTCCCTTGAAGGCTCCAGTATTTAGCTACATTATTTTGGGACAGATTCACTGGTGTGACGACTTATTTGCAAGGTTTATTTAATAAAGAAGCAATTCCATACATATTTATTTGAAAATAACTCTCACTGAATTTTGTACAGTTTACTGATCAGACAAATTCAGCATATCATTCGGAATCTGAAGGTGAAAATCCATGTTCCCCGAGACAGTGTTTCAAGACCGATGGGACAAGATGGAAACCCATTTTCTCCTTCATTGTCAAGCTTTTAATTGCAAATGCATTTTTGTATTAATTACAATTTATGGGCCCTGGGGAGTGGACTAAATTTAATTTTAACATTCTAAGCACTTTGAGGATTTGATAGCTCCATCAGTCAAACCAATCAATCAATAAATAAATCAGAGAGAGAGAGAGAGCACTTCTGCCTTGGAGGAAGAGAGATGATTGCGAACCCCTTTCTCTTCTCCCTAGAAACTTCTATTCATTGACATTGAGAGAAATGAAAAGAGAACAGATTGCACTGCATATGCAAATAAGAGAAAGCTCTGGAGCTGTAGCATCAAATACTCAGTCCTCATTTCTGTCTATGGGATAATTTACACTAGCTCCAATTTAAAATTAGTCACAGTGGGAGGAAAAAATCAATGGCGAGAATGGTAGCAAATGGTAGTCTGCTCTAACTTATGCTGGGTGCTGAACTTTCTAAAATTTCTTATGCCAGAGCATCTAAAGCTCCTACTATCATTTATCACACTTTCCTGTGTTTATATTACAGTTCAAAGACTTATAATGGGGCCCGATTATCACATAGTTTTGGCAGCTTTTCTACACAATCTTTGCACAGCACCTTATAGCAGAATGTATAGTAAAATGAAAATAAAGTAAAATATTGGTTTAAATAATAATAATAATAATAATAATAATAATAATAATAATAATAATAATAATTTATTAGATTTGTATGCCGCCCCTCTCCGAAGACTCGGGGCGGCTCACAACACGATAAAAAACAATATTATACAGGCACAAATCTAATATTAAAAAACTAAAAACTAAAAATATAACTGCGATAGTTCCAATTTATTTTCTGACTACAATTCAAAGTGATAGTTATTCTCTTTAGCCCCTAAATAATTAGGGATAATCTAATTTAAAGTATCACACATACCCTTATCTGAATTTATCTTGCTTATGGCATTTAGTTTCTCCCCCATCCCTGCTATTTTTAAATCTAAATACAATTGTCCAGTCACACAAATAAATAAAATGAGTAAGCGAGTTAATCAATTTAAATTGCATTTAGCAAAAACACCCTGGGAGTTACTGCAAATAGTGCAAAACTGGACCTGCATAGTTTAAATAACAAGTGCTCATCAAAATTGTTCCCTTTGCACCATTTTTCAGTAGCATGTTCCTATAAAATAACTTTGCAGTACTTGATGGATCAAAGCATGCATGTTAGGATTTATCTGCCTTCAGGTGGGATATACTATGCAAATGATGACTGATGCTTAACTATAGAGGGACAGGAAGAAGGTACATACAAGCAGTTCTTTAAGGAAGGAAAACTCAGATTGAGAGTTACTTCAACTAATGTGTAGCTCTGTCTAAAGGATTCTTTAAGGGAAATCTTTACCAAAACAGATCATATATAGAGCTTTATTTTTCACTAAAACCTATTTCCCAGCACAGAAAGGAGGGGTTGAAAGGAATAAGCCTCAATACTAAGCATGAATTTATCTTCTCTTCTAAATGAGTATATTGCTATTTTATAATACCTCTGTCACAAAAATATTTTTTGAAATATTTGAACAGGAATTCCTCTTTGCCAGAAATGCAAAGAACATTGATTATCATAGTATCTGTGATGCAATCCAGGTAGTCCTTGACTTTAGACCACAATGGAGCCTAAGGTTTCTGTTATGCCTAAGGTGAGACATTTATGAAGTGAATTTTGCCCCATTTTACCACCTTTCTTGCCACAGTTGTTAAGTGAGTCACTGCAGTTGATAAGTTAGTAACCCGGCTGTTAAATGAAGCTGACTTTGCTTGTCAAAAAGTCACAAAAGGGGATCACATGATCTTGGGACACAGCAATGGTCATAATTACGAACCAGTTACCAAGCATCTGAATTTTGATCACACGATCATGGCAATACTGCCAAGTTTGTAAATATGAAAAACAGTCATAAGTCACTTTTAAAGTACTGTTGTAACTTTGAACAGTCATTAACAGTCAGAGATCAGAATTGCCCCCACCCTCCTCGCCTTTCGTAAGCTCCTTAAAACCCACCTCTGTCGTCAGGCATGGGGGAACTGAGATAACTTCCCCAGGCCTATATTGTTTATGTATGGTATGTTGTGTGCATGTTTTTTAAATTATGGGTTTTTAGTTTTAATTATTAGATTTGTATTGTATATTGTTTTTCTATTACTGCTGTGAGCCGCCCCAAGTCTATGGAGAGGGGCGGCATACAAATTTAATAAATAAATAAATGAACTGTTGTAAGTTGAGGACAACCTTATGGAACTGCATGGAGAAGGAGTGGGAGGGAATCTCAGCAATCATACCACAGCTTCCCAGGGAGGGGGCAATACATGGCAGAAAGGGGCCCAAAATAAGAGATTGTGCTGTACTGAATTGGATGGAGACAGAGAAAGAGTTACAGGGTAGCCATACTTAGAATCTCCCAGGATATATCTATTAAGTTAGAAGGTTATATCTTTAATCTGGTAAAATTCTGCCTACCAAATGTAAGCAAATAAAAGAATTGGACCCAATTGTCCATCTTTGTGCTTCAGATTGACAGTATCCTGACTTCTACTTGTTGTTAAGGCCCTGAAGCAGATCGTGTAGTTACCTTGGCAACATTTTCAAAAGTAGTTACCCAGTATCTTCTCCTCTGAGAGAAAATAACTGGCCCGGTTTGTGGCAAAGATGGGAGTAGAGCTCACGGTCTCCTAGTTTCTAATGTAACACCTTTAAATGCTACCTCAAACAGGCTGTCAGGTATTTTGAAGAAAAAATTAGCAATACGTTTGTGTAGAGGTAGTCAGGGCCACCATCAGGAATTTTGGGGCCCCATACAGCCTAAGTGTCTGCCCCCCCCCCGCCATTTTAAAACTATTTTAAGTCGCCAAGCCACTCCATCCCCCGGGGATCATTTCCCGCTTCACGCCAAGCAAGGCGGTCCCATAGGCCAGTGTTTCCCAACCTTGGCAACTTGAAGATATCTGGACTTTAACTCCCAGAATTCCCCAGCCAGCAAATGCTGGCTGGGGAATTCTGGGAGTTGAAGTCCAGATATCTTCAAGTTGTCAAGATTGGGAAGCACTGCCATAGGCTATTTCAGAACTGGGTTAAGCCGATTGTGTGGACTCGTCCAGGAGAAAGAAACAATGCCACTTGGCGGGATTCCAGGGGAAGAACCTTCTCTGTGGCAGCCCCGGCCCTCTGGAACCAACTCCCCCCCAGAGATTAGAATTGCCCCCACCCTCCTTGCCTTTCGTAAGCTACTTAAAACCCACCTCTGCCGCCAGGCATGGAGGAATTGAGATACTGTACTCTTTCCCCCTAGGCCCTTACAGTTTTATGCATGGTATGTCTGTATGTATGTTTGGTTTTTATAATAATGAGTTTTTAATTGTTTTTAGTATTGGATTATTATTGTATGCTGTCTTGTTATTGCTGTTAGCCGCCCTGAGTCTTCGGAGAGGGGCGGCATACAAATACAAGAAATAAAATAAATAAAAAATAAGTACCCCCAACAAAACTAGACTGATGGGAACCATGGCATGGTCAACTTGCTGGACCAAACTGAACAGTTAGAAACAACTGGTCTGCCATGCAACTTGGTCCCAAGCCCATTTAAATGTGTGAAAGGAGAGAGTAAGAGAGGAAGGAGTGAAAGAAGGGAGTGAGGGAGGAAAGAAGGGAGGAAGGAAAAGGAAAGCAAGAAATGGAGGGAGGGAAGGAAAGAAAGAAAGAAAGAAAGAAAGAAAGGGGGAAGGGACAGGAACAGAGGAAGGAAGGAAGGAAACTTATGAAAGGGGAGAGTAAGAGAGGAAGGACTGAAGGGAGGGAGGGAGGGAAGGAGGGAGAGAGGGAAAGAAGGAAGGAAGGGAAGGAGGGAGAGAGAAGGAAGGAAGAAGGGAGGGAGGGAAAGAAGGAAGGAGGGAGGGAAAGAAGGAAGGAGGGAGGGAAGGAAGAAGGGAGGGAGGGAGGGAAAGAAGGAAGGAGGGAAGGAGGGAGGGAGGGAGAGAGAAGTAAGGAGGTAAGGAGGGAAAGAAGGAAGGGAAGGAGGGAGGGAGGGAAGGAGGGAGGGAAAGAAGGAAAGAAGGAAGGAAGGGAAGGAGGGAGAGAGAAGAAAGGAAGAAGGGAGGGAGGGAGGGAGGGAAAGAAGGAAGGAGGGAGGGAGAGGGAAAAAGAAAGGAGGGAAGGAAGAGGGAGGGGGAAGGGATGAAGGAAGAAGCGGGAGAAGGAGCCTGGAAAAGAGGGCAGGCGTGCTGAGAAACTTGCAGAAGCAGAGAAGGACGAAGGGGGGGAGCGAGAGAGCGAGCAGGGGTTCCCAACAAAAGGGGAAGTGCAGCAGTTGGGAGAAGTGGCGCTGGGAACCCCGCTCAAGGGGAGGGAGAGGCGGCGCACCTCGGGCTGCGGCGTCGGCGGCGTCTGGGCAAAGTCGGGTGCCTCAAAAGCCAAGGCTAGCAACTGCTGGGCTCCGGACCCCCTCTTGGCCCCAGAGCCGCCGCTCTCGGACTCCGGTTTGGGGTCCCTGGCCTTCAGCTGCCTACTGGGGGGTTCAGGAGGGTCGGGCAGTTCCGCGTCCTGCTGCATCAGGTCCATGACTCCAGGGCCCAGAGGAGGAGGAGGCCGGATCCTCGGAGTAAGAGCTGTTTCCTCCCTCCTGGGCGTGGGGGATCCTGTCTCCCCAAGGCGCTCAGTGATTTCCCCTCCAGGGAAATAGGGGCTCAGAAGCGCCTCTCCACCTCCCGTTGGAGCCCAGAGGAGCTTTTTCCTCCCCGCCTTCAGGAACTGAAGCTCGGGGGAGAGGGTGGGAGGAAGGAGGGAAGGGGGGGGAGAGAGAGAGCGAGGGGGAAAAAGGGAGGCGACTGCCGCTTTTACTGGCCCTGACAAGCTCGGGCTTCCCAGGCTAGGCCCAACCCATCCAACTGGCTGGGCAGCCTCGACTCACCGCCAGCGAATCCGGGGGAAACGACAGGCCCATTCCAACTTCTCCTGCCAGCTTATCACTTCCCGCTCACCGCCTGCTGGTTCCTGGCCGTACTTGTCCTCTTCTGATGCCGGCTGTTCTCTCTCCGGCGCCCGGGCTATCCGGCTCAGGGGACGGCACGGTGCTTTCCCCCGGGCCCCAGTCCAGCCCAGTCTTCATGCTGGGGAGGAGCCAATTCAGACGGGTGCAGAGGCATAACTGCCATGCACTTTGAAAGTGCTGAGCTCAGCAGGGGCGGAGCAGGGAGGAGCCATGGGCCTGCCTCACCTCAGCAAAGTAAAAGGCCCGGCCTTTTACTTTGCTGAGGTGACAGTCTGCGCATGTGCAAGGAGCTGCTGACTGCGGGCCCCCCTAATTGTTCAATTTCGCCGGACCCGTGACGGGACTCCCAGTAGTACCGGTCTATTGGCGGCCCTGGAGGTAGTTCTTGCTTAACATCATTTGTTTGGCAACCCTTTGAAGTTATGATGGTACTGAACAAAGGAAGGACTTAAGACCGGTTCTCAAAGTTTCCTGAACACCATCACTCTGCTAAGCAGATAATTCCCTCAACACTGTCAAACTATAGTATTTACAAAGTCTGCACTACTATTAATCTTTTTATCGTTCCTATTACCCATCTCCTCCCATTTATGAATGACTGTAACTTTGTTACTTGTATCCTTATTATTTATATTGACTGTTTCCTAATGTGATTTGATTGCTTATTTATACTCAATGACTGTCATTGACTGTTGATTCCTATATTCCTGATGAATGTATCTTTTCTTTTATGTACACTGAGAGCATATGCACCAAGACAAATTCCTTGTGTGTCCAATCAGACTTGGCCAATAAAGAATTCTATTCTGTTCTGCCCTGCCCTGCCCTGCCCTGCCCTGCCCTGCCCTGCCCTGCCCTGCCCTGCCCTGCCCTGCTCTATTCCACTGCACTCCATTCCATTCCACTCCACTCCACTCCACTCCATTCCACTCCATTCCATTCCATTCCATTCCATTCCATTCCATTCCACTCCACTCCACTCCATTTGACTCCATAACATTCCAATGCAGCAATTGTACCATACCAAGTTCCTTCAAAAAGACATGACAGCATAGTGCAATTCTTACAGAGGCAATTCTTGGTTAAAGCCAGCAATTGGGACCAGAATTTCCATTGCTAAACAATATGGTTGTACAATCCAATGTCATATGAGCACTTTGCTTAACAACAACAATCCTAGCAGTCCTCGTTGTATTGTTAACTGAATCCTCTGGTTATAAGACAAAGGACCCAGTCTAATCAAAACCATCCCCAGGTTAGTCCCTTCCAGTCTTGAACCTCATAAAATAAGGAACTGGGTCCTGCTATCCACCCTCCATCTCTGTATTTTGGGCATCCACTTACCCACTGTAGCCAGTTGCCCTTGCAATCCAGCCCTATCTGCTGCACTTGTCACATCATACACCACTGTTTTATTTCATGAATTCTTCATTCATGCCACCTCTTTTTCATACTGGTGCAGCCAGAGCTTTTCTGGTGTCCTATAAACCATAAACTGGGGAAATCTTACTTTTCTATTCCCATTGCCTCTTGATAGTGGAGTTGTTTGGAGTGGTAAGGAACTTTTTTTCTACCTACGGTACTTTGCTAGATCAATTAGTGGCAACCTTGAAGGCTTAGACAATATAAAAAAGTCACTCATATCACTTCTGTTTGGCAGCCAAATTATGGCAGGGCAAAAATGGGATATTATGGAGTTTATATAGACCCAACCTATTTCACAGGGTTGTTGCAGAAATAAAATGCAAAGGCGAAGTACCTTGTAAGCCACATTGAATCCCTGAATGAAATGTTGGAATTGAAAGCCAATAGATAAATGCATAGATCTAATTTAGCTAAGACAGACATTTAAGCTTTCCTTTAGCTGTTGTCATTTGTCCAGGAGTCAAATAGATGAAAAGAAGTGATTGAAAAGAAGTTTACAACAATTATTTTGCTTCCATATTTACCCAGTCAGATTTAGAGAAAGGTTTCAGGTTCAACTGAACCCCAGTTCTTGGATCAGGATGATTTGATAAATCACTGACTGTATAAACTGAAGTTGAATCTCTCTGATACAATCCCAAGACACAAGCCTTTTCAAAGAACATAATGTTTCAAAGTACTGCAAAAAGAAAGAAAGAAAGAAAGAAAGAAAGAAAGAAAGAAAGAAAGAAAGAAAAGGGTGCTACATCTATAAAAATATGTTTTTGTTGCTTCATAAAACATAAGAAGGAAAATGAAGAAAGACAAGGCTGGGTATAGGATGGAAGATAAGGTAGAAACAAGAGTGAACAAACAACTGACCAGCCCAGTTAAAGAGATGAATCTTTGCTTAAAAGGATCACCTTAAAAATAAATTATCTATTGCAATTCATCCAGGCAAGAAATGGACTATAATAAATCAGATTTCTTGTAATAGATTTTTTTTAAATGACACTGTAATCCATTGCATAGGGATGGGGTTGGGTGTGTGTGTGACTGAATAGAGCTGAGCATTTACTGGCTGGTTGCCCTTCCTGACACCTACATGATGTTTGCAGCAGACAATTATTCATTGCTCCCAGGGAAATAAATATTTTTCACTACATAGGATCAAACTCACAATCTCCTGATTATAAAGTGAGAGCTCCACTACTATGCCACCACACCACTCATTTCTCATCATATTAACATTAACATATTAACAGCTGCCCTGAGTCCATGGGTTTGGGTGGCATAGAAATAAAATTAATAAATAATAATTAAATAAATAAATAAATAAATAAATAAATAAATAAATAAATAGCTTATTTCTCTGAATTTGGATAGTCTGCATCCCATAATAAAGTACTAATGTTCCCAAATATTTTATTAAATAATATTAATTGTAACAGCAATAATAGCATCAACAATTTGCTTTCCATCGCATTTTTATTTGTATTTTTATCTGTGACAATCTTGTCTTAGATTGGGCTTAAATTTGAAGCTGACACTATTGTCAGAGCTCAGCCGAAATAATATTCATTCTATTCCCCAGCAGGATACAATTATGTGGATTCCTTCCATTGAAAGTTTATCTAAGCTTTGAAAGTTTATCTAACCATCCTGGACCATGGCCTTGATAACCCCATCTTTTATGGATTTTTCTGATAATAAAGCTATCTGGAGCGATATCAAGTGCACATTATCAAGACAGAAAATTGCTCACTTAGAAGAAGAAACAGCAGCAAATACATAAATGGCATTTCACAATGTTCTGTTGGATATAATCGGTCCTTTGCTTGGACAAGTAAATTGCACATGAATTATTATGGCAGATGAGGACATTTTGTTATGGACTACATCCTTTCAGTATGAGATATTATGGAATTATTTAAAAGTTTATTTTTTAGGGAAAGTAAAAATTTACAGCTTAGTTTTTGTACCTATATCAATTATTCTGAAAATATTAGTCAGGATCATTAAGTCAGGGTTCCTGATTCCAAGACACAGCATCAGGATTTGGCCTGGTGGAAGGAATGCTGGGAGTTGTGGACTGAGTTGATGTAAATGTTATTTTATGAATTTATTTCAAAATTGATCTCAGTGTTTAATTATAATTTAATTATTTATTAAATGTATTATGATTACATATTCCAATAGACTCTGCGCAGTTTACAAAGTACAAACACACAGTTAAAAGAATTTAAAACATGTGTTGGCCCAAACAACCATAACAATGAAATATATATTAACACCACCCCCGCCCCCCGAAACACATTAAGCCCTGCTGTCATTATCAATAATAATAATAATAATAATAATAATAATAATAATAATAATAATAATAATAATTTATTAGATTTGTATGCCGCCCCTCTCCAAAGACCTGGGGCGGCTCACAACAGTAATAAAATCAGTATAGCAATGGGACAAATCTAATAATAAAAAAGATATAAAAACCCCAACAATTAAAAACCATACAGCACATACATACCAAACATAAAATATCAAATCAGTAGACTTGTGGATAAACGGATATCCAATGGCGGGAATGGCCCTCTTTCCTTATAAAGTGTCCAGCTACAATTGAGATGATGGTAGACAAGAACAAAGGAAGAAGAAAGAAAAAGGAAGAAGCTACTACAAAAGAATAACCCAGTTGAAAGTGGGTGAACCTTGCCGATAGTTGAACTGGGGCAGAATTGATGTTGGCTGCCAAAGGCCCATAATACCTAACGGTATGTCATGCAGTTGTAAATAAAAAAAATCCAGGTAATGGAAATTACAAACTGGCCAGGTGTGGCTTGGATTTTCAAGTGGCTCAGACCACCAATATTTGAAAGCATATGGAGGCTATTGACTTGGAGTTCAGGCCGGGGCAAGTAAACACTGGCTAACACTTGATGGATAACTGGTGGTTCTTAAGAGATGAACTAAACATCTGGCAGCAACAATGTCCAAAGAACATTGTGAATCCTACTGGGATAACAATACAGTAGTACCTCTAGATACGAGCTGCTCTACATGCAAGTATTTCAAGATGCGAGCCACGAGGGGAGAGACATTTCTGCTGTATTCCCGAGCTCAAATTCGGGATACGAGCCGAGCGTCCACTAGGTGGTGCAAGAATCCTTGCTTTTGGTTATCTCGAAGGGGAAAAACAACTTGTTCCATATATGAGTTGCCTCGAGATACAAGCTCCCTTATGGAACGAATTATGCTCGTATCTAGGGGTACTACTGTATATTAATGCTGAGATCTACAATGTGGCAATTATGAGTGGCCATGTCTCCGGGGTCACCATTAGGTCTCCTGCCTCATTCTATCTTTTGATCTTTTTAAAAACATAGTTTTAAACATCGTTTTTTAAAATAGCTGTTTTTAGATAGAAGGCCCATTCAGAGAGGGATAAAGATAGCTGGGATTTTAGGAAGCCTGCTTCGCATTATTCAGGACACTGCTTATAAGCACTATGTCTTAGAGCTCAAATCATTGTTAAAGACCACATACTCACTTCATGGTTATTTATGTTGCTCCCCTGTGGGAGAACGACTATCAGATTCTATAACAGCTTTGTTCCCCATGCCATCTGTCTGGTAAATTTGCAACATTCATTTTTCTCACCACGTATATGTACGTAGACGGTGTTGTTTCTCTGGGTCATATATGTGTGTCATGTTTATGTGGTGTATATAGGAAATGGTTATCCTTTTAGAGCTGTATGCAACAAAATCTCATTTTAATGTATGCTGATTAGTGTACATTTAAAGTGACAGATTCCATTCTATTCCATTCTATTCCATTCTATTCCATTCTACTCCATTCTACTCCATTCTATTCCATTCCATTCCATTCTATTCTATTTCTAACTTAAACAAAACTAGAATGCTAATTGCTGTTTTATAAAGCAAAGCATGAGCTTCCTGAATAATTTTCATATTCCAAAATATCATTGGATTCCACAAGTCTCATAGGAGTTAAAATGGTGAATGGGTTTTTCCAAAGGAAAACAATGTTAACATAGTAACAATGTTAATCTCTGGCTGGAGTATATAGAGAATTCCATGATATGGAGGGTTTCATGAAATCACCTCATTATTTTGACTTCTGAGAAGTAGGAGTTTTCTGTTCCACTGTAGCACAGTTACCAGATTTCTGCTGCAAAACTCACAGGCTGGCAGGCAAGAGTTTGTTTCTGTACAGTTTGGAAGCCCAGATATGGTAGGTAGCCTGGCTAGCTAAGCATTGGCCACCATTTTGTGAATGGACAAACCACTTCCGATAGCTATTTTTGTAAAGTATCCACAGTATCCTATCAATGTGTCCCTTGGTCTAAAATGTTTGAGAACTATTATTTTATTATCTGATGCCATTTGTTCCGTGTTTTTTATTCTATTGCCTCAGCAGATAGCAGTACCTAATTGAACTTGGCTAATCTCAAACACTGAGCAGAGTTGGCTTTTGAGATTAGCGTTAGAGTTAGCATTGGATGAGGAATCCTTCAGTGAATTCCAACACTGAGATTTAAACTGAAAAGTGAAAGAAGAAGAAAGCAAAATAAGAATCCTATAAGCAAATGCATCCATTCGCATCCATTTAATAGTGAAGCCTGTTGAGGTCACCTCAATTCATGGCTGTGAAACATGATTGCGTCATGTGATGTATTGCGATATATTGCAACATTTTTGCGTTTGCAGAGCTGGGGTGGGCATGGCCTGGTATGTACACGGCCTGTGCATGATGCTTTTAGCCCTCAGGCAACCAATTTATCACC
This sequence comes from Erythrolamprus reginae, assembly GCF_031021105.1. Lineage (NCBI taxonomy): Eukaryota > Metazoa > Chordata > Lepidosauria > Squamata > Dipsadidae > Erythrolamprus > Erythrolamprus reginae. Next base: position 295,575,850 of record NC_091950.1, on the reverse strand, counting down.
TCTGCTGTCAAGGTTCCAAGTAATAGACTCATAGCAAGCAAAACTCCGAGGCTTTATTGGATGTATCATATTGGCACAAATCTGGGGAAAACCGCGTCTGAAGGTTCCCACGTTTTTCACATAATTCACTTTCTCAAAACAATCAGTCACATGGTCCAATCACAGCTCTGTCTGGTTGCCTGGTGACAGCACTCCTTCCTCTGACCAGGTGGGAGAATGTCCTTGGTTCCCAGGAGAAAGTATTTTATTTTGGCTACAAAGTCTCAATTATTTCAGTTCCCCCTTCCTTATCCCTAACCTCCAGTGTGGCAACATGGAAGCTCCAAGATAGCTTTGGTCAGGTCAGCTTCAAGTTTATACCCGCCTTCATTCATTATAGTACCTTCAAGTCTGCTGCAGAGCCTTGCGTGGATTATTATTATGAAGCAGTCTCTTTTTCTTATATAGAGTCGTGCATGTACAATCATAACAAAATATTATTTAAGGTTTTTTCTTTTCTTTTATAATTGGAAGAAGGTAGTTTATTATACCTTAATTATAACAATGTATTTATATAATGAAAAGTAAATGACTGCACACAGGCGTGGGTGTGCAAGCATATAAACACACACGCACACTTAAGAAAAATGTGCTTGGGTTTTATATTGATTGTTTCCTGAAAATTACTTTGTAAGAGGTTTGTTTTTCTTTTTCTCTCCCCCCACCCCAACAGAAGCAACTCTCGACTAACTACAGAAATATATTGGCTTAAACATTTCAAAGTTGACCTAAGGACCTTGGGAACTCTGTGTTTGAAATAGCAGCCTTTATGAGGCCCTGGTGAAAGTTTACTTTTTTCCATTTTTAGAAATTATATCTGGGCCTTTCTCTTCCTTGTGTCTCCTAGCAGCTTTCGCTTTTAACTAGAAGTTGGAAAGGTCAGGTTCCAGCCCAGATGAGATCAGTGAGACCAGGCACATCTCTTTAAAATGGAGTTTGTCCTTCCATTTCCTTGTACTTCCCTCTCAGTGGAAGTGGAATAAGAAACTTTGACTAACTTAAGTTCTTAGCAGATGTGCTCTGAGTTTATTTTGGCCCTTGGAGGTTCCCTGTATAGAATAAAAAATAAATAAAAATAAAAATAAAAATAAAAATAAAAATAAAAATAAAAATAAAATAAAAATAAAATAAAATAAAATAAAATAAAATAAAAATAAAAATAAAAATAAAATAAAATAAAATAAAAATAAAAATAAAATAAAATAAAAATAAAATAAAATAAAATAAAAAATAAAATAAAATAAAATAAAATAAAATAAAATAAAATAAAATAAAATAAAATAAAATAAAATAAAATAAAATAAAATAAAATAAAATAAAATAAAATAAAATAAAATAAAATAAAATAAAATAAAATAAAATAAAATAAAATAAAATAAAATAAAATAAAATAAAATAAAATAAAATAAAATAAAATAAAATAAAATAAAATAAAATAAAATAAAATAAAATAAAATAAAATAAAATAAAATAAAATAAAATAAAATAAAATAAAATAAAATAAAATAAAATAAAATAAAATAAAATAAAATAAAATAAAATAAAATAAAATAAAATAAAATAAAATAAAATAAAATAAAATAAAATAAAAAAATAAAATACTAGACACCCATCAGCTCACCTATCAGCTCATCTATATAAAAAAAAATATCTAAAAGATATCAGGTGTATGTCTGAGCCAAAACCAGAAATTGCCTAGCTAATGTACTGTGGCATGCAGAGAATCTTATTCAACTTTTCCAATTATAGTTGTGTCAATTTTATCTGCTGTTTTGCTTGGGTTTAAAAATTATCATCGTCACTGTTTAATGTTTTAGGTCATGCTAATATATCCAGACGATATCAAGCATCAAGTGTGGTTTTCTTCCATTCAAAATTTAATTACAAAAAATACTTATTGACACAACCTTAGGCAAATCAGTTTGATGGAAACCATAGCAACTGTTAATTTCATTACAAGATGCTTCCACACTTACCTTTTCCCCCTCTGGTATACTATTGACAGAATTACACACATCATTATTTGAAAAACACTCCAGGAGTTTTAAAATACTTTCCTTCTCATTCGTCTCTATCCTCTTAAAGAAAGTATTTCTGTGCTGGCTCCAGGGTTTATAGACAAGGTGCTGATTTGGTAGGAAGGATTCAGTAGATTGGGAAAGCTTTGGATTCAGCACAGGCATTGACAATTTCCCATTTTAATTCTTCTAAGCATCTGAGAACTGGAACAAATATAAATAACTAACTAACTAACTGCTAGATTTTGTGTGTGTGTTTGTGCGTGTGTGTATAGAGAAGGAAATAATGGACACACACCAAAAGTGCCTATGTTAAGAAAATGAACAATGCCTATGTTACGGGAAAGATTTTATTATTATTTTATTTTATTTTATTTTATTTTATTTTATTTTATTTTATTTTATTTTATTTTATTTTATTTTATTTTATTTTATTTTATATTTTATTTTATTTTATTTTATTTTATTTTATTTTATTTTATTTTATTTTACTTTACTTTACTTTACTTTACTTTACTGTATTTTATTTTATTTTACTTTACTTTACTTTACTTTACTTTACTTTACTTTACTTTACTTTACTTTACTTTACTTTACTTTACTTTACTTTATTTTATTTTATTTTATTTTATTTTATTTTATTTTATTTCAGGTGAAGTTTTTGATAAAAATACTTGAAATTTTTCCCAGTTATAAATGATTAGATCATTTATACTCTGGAATATTTTGTTTCTTACTTTTCAGGTTTGTAGACTCTCAAGGAAATTCAAAATGGCTGCCACCTTAGAGTATCAAAAACAAAGAGTAGTGATTGAATTCCTTGTTGCTGAGAGGAAACTTTTGTGAACATTAACAGATTATTACAAAATGTGTTTGAATACAATATTTTAGATTATAGCAGTGTCTTCAGCCCCATGAAATAGGGGTTGAGAGGCAAACATTTCAGTGATGAGGAAGTCAAAACTGCAGTGAAGAAGTGGCTCAAAGAACAGTCAACAAATTTTTATAAGGCCTAGGATACATGCTTTCATTTGAAGGTAGAACAGAGAACCAGTTTCATTTTGATGTGTTCCTGTGTTGATAATTATAACTGACCTAAATAAACTGGCATTAGTTTTTGACTCATCTTCATATGTTCAGAAAAGTGTATACAAAAATACACACATCATTGAAAATATACAAAATATGCCACATTGATTTGGATCAGGAAAATCTGGAATTTCCTACTGAAATGCTTTTCAACCTAAATCATTCCAGATAAGGAGAGTCATCCACTCTTTTGTTCGGTAACAGAATACCTTACGCCACCAGACTTGAAATTCTGGGCTTAGAAAACTTCAGGATGACCTAAGCATAGCTCATAAAATTATCTGCTATAACATCCTACCTGTCCACAACTACTTCAGCTTCAACTACAACAATACATGAGCATACAACAGATACAACAATACATGAGCATACAACAGATACAAAGTGAATCGCTCCAAACTTGATTGCAGAAAATGTGACTTCAGCAACAGAGTGGTCAATGTCTGGAACTCACTACCTGACTCTGTGGTTCTATCCCCAAATCTCCAAAATTTTAATCTTAAACTGTCCACTGTTGACTTCATCCCATTCTAAGAGGACTATAAGGGGCATGCACTAGCGTGCCTACCATCCCTGTCCAAATGTTTCCTTTTATTTGTATACATTTTATATATTCAAATAATGTTATACGTACGTATATTATAAAATATGTACTTGACAAAATAAAATAAATAAATGTTGGATTAAGCAGACCCTTGCTAAGTTCTTTTATTTTCATGCTTAAATTGCACTGTTTGCTCTTTTGTTCTGCTGAAGTTCTCCACTGTGGTCAAAGTTAAGGTGCCCCTTGAATAGCAGATAAAATAATAGAATAATACAGTTGGAAGGGACCTTGGAGCTCTTTTAATCCAACCATCTGTTCAAGCAGGAAACTCTATACCATTTCAGATTAATGGTTATCTAATCCCTTCTTAAAAACCTCCAATGTTGGAGCACCCACAATTTCTGGAGGCAAGTCATTCCACTGATTAATTGTTCTAACTGTAAAGAAATTTCTCCTTAGTTCTAGGCTACTTCTCTCCTTAATTAGTTTCCATCCATTGTTTCTTGCTCTGTCTTTAAGTGCTTTGGAAAATAGGATGTAGCAGCCTTCCTCTTCTTTGTAGCAGCCCCTTATATATTGGAACACTGTTATCATGTCACCCCTAGTCCTTCTTTTCATTAAACATACGCAATCCCTTCAGCCATTCTGCATATATTTTATCCTTCTCTAATAATAATCTAATAGTAATCATCTTCATTACACTTTCTTTGCACTCTTTCTAGAATCTTAGATTAATGATCACCAAACACTTGTTGAGACTCAATCAGGTGAAATAGAAGTAAGTCATGGTTTCAAAGGTACTCTTGAACCTAGTCATATTGTAAAAATATTGCAATGTAGGCATGTTATTAAAAAAAAAAGTCTTGCAATGGTGCAATCCAAACTTTGCCTATATTCTATGTGCCTTTCATGTGGTTCATCCATACAAATAGAGGATGGAACTTTGATTGAATTATTGTAGCTACTATCTTGACTTCTTTTTTTACGAGATCCCTTGCATACTCTTGCTATAATACATTCTAATTAAATGTGATGTCCTCTATATGTTCTGGAATACAATTTCCATCTTTCCCCCTTAGTGAAGTTAGGTTCTTGAGGAAGATTACTGTCATAATCTATGCTCATTGGCAGACAAAGAGAAAGGAGGCATAAAAGCATTTCCACTTTTACTGAACTACAGTTTTATTGAGATGAGTAGGAAAAGAAAACATTGCCATTATACATTTTTGTAAGGAAAGAGATGGAGATGTAGCCTAATAGGATAGCTTTTAAGTTGCTTCTGTAGGTTGGAAACTGTAGCCTCCAGCAGAGAAGTGCACTTTTATGTCTTTTAAAAAATTAAAGCTGCAGTCTACAGCAATATAAACATTGCCCTGAAATTTTATGGCACAGAAAAATGTTGAATGATATAAGCCCTGGAAGAAATTCAGACTGGAAAAATAAAGAATGCATTTCAGAAAGCATTAGGAGAAATTTAACATTTGTTCATTGTTTTAAATATTTCTAACCTTACACCTTCAACAGACTCAAACTCAACCCTAATAAGATGGAGTGGCTGTGGGTTTTGCCTCCCAAGGACAATTCCATCTGTCTCTCCATTACCCCGGCGGGGGAATCACTAACCCCCTCAGAGAGGGTCCGCAACTTGGGCATCCTCCTCGATCCACAGTTCACATTAGAGAAACATCTTTCAGCTGTGGCGAGAGGGGCATTTGCCCAGGTTCGCCTGGTGCACCAGTTGCGGCCCTATCTGGACCGGGAGTCACTGCTCACAGTCACTCATGCCCTCATCACCTTGAGGCTCGACTACTGTAATGCTCTCTACATGGGGCTACCTTTGAAAAGTGTTCGGAAGCTTCAGATCGTGCAGAATGCAGCTGCGAGAGCAATCATGGGCTTCCCCAAATATGCCCATGTCACACCAACACTCCGCAGTCTGCATTGGTTGCCGATCAGTTTCCGGTCACAATTCAAAGTGTTGGTTATGACCTGTAAAGCCCTTCATGGCACTGGACCAGATTATCTCCGGGACAGCCTTCTGCCACACAAATCCCAGTGACCAGTTAGGTCCCACAGACTGGGCCTTCTCCGAATCCCGTCAACTAAACAATGTCGTTTGGCAGGACCCAGGGGAAGAGCCTTCTCTGTGGCGGCCCTGGCCCTCTGGAACCAACTTCCCCCAGAGATTAGAATTGGCCCCACCCTCCTCGCCTTTTGTAAGCTCCTTAAAACCCATCTCTGCCGTTAGGCATGGGGGAACTGAGATTCCCCCTAGGCCTCTACAATTTATGCATGGTATGTTTGTATGTATGTTTGGTTTTATAAATAAGGGTTTTTTAGTTGTTTTAGTATTGGATTGTTATATGCTGTTTTTATCACTGTTGTTAGCCGCCCCGAGTCCACGGAGAAGGGCGGCATACAAATCAATAGATAGATAGATAGATAGATAGATAGATAGATAGATAGATAGATAGATAGATAGATAGATAGATAGATTTTGGTCACATAGAATGACAAATTTTCCAGTCAGTTAAAACTTAATTCCACATCATTTAATAGTCATATCTATATTGCATCTTCTAAAACAGGAATCTCAAACTTGACCCCTTATTGCAGGCTGTGTTGGAATTTTGTTTGCCATTGGGGGGCTGGGGTGGGTGTGGTGTATTCATTGTGGCTGACTGGGTGGGTGTGACCAGGCCTGGGGCAGCAGGAGGCAGTTCCCCACTGTCTCTGGGCTGGCCCATGGGCCAGCTCTGTGGCCTATCATGGCAGAATCTGGTGTGTGGCCCTGGTTTGACACACCTGTTCTAGAAGCTTCTGAACTGCAATTACCAATAACTCTCACTAGTATTAGATGTCTGGTTTAAGTAATTGTGCTGATCCCTGATTTAAAATAAAGTAATACATATAGGCACAAAGTACACATGGGCATAGCCATAATATATCTAATAGGAATAATGATATGCACTACAGTGCTAAAGGCACCAGACTAGAAATTAGGAGATTGTGATTTCTAGTCCTTCGTTAGGCACAAAAACTGTCTGGGTGTCCTTGGGCCAATCACTGCCTCTCAGTCCAACTCACCTCACTGCATTGTAGTTGTGGGGAAAATTTGTGGCATGTGACATTATTTCTTTCAGTTGCTAAGTTATCACTTAATTGAATTTATTTTTGCAACGTGCTGGATTTGATTGTAACCAAAAAGTAACTTAGATAAAATAGCTAGGTCACAGAATCACTGAGCAAGAAGAAGATAAGTAAACCCTACTATTGTCCTGAAAGAGGTAGGATTAGAGAATATGGCCTTTAATATAAACCTTCAGTTCATATCAAAAACTCCATACTCTTCAGTTGTATATGTTGCATTCTTAAAGTTAAGGGGAAGGTTCACACTTTAATGTGCATTTTGTATCACTCTTTTAAAAGAAAACACTTTACTGTGAATCAGTTAAATCACAGGAAAATTAGAGCTTTAAGAGCTTCTTCAACTACCAATTAAATAAAAAATTCTTCCCTCTACACTGTAAGGACCCCACTGGGAAAAGAATGTGCAGGGCGAGGAAAAACAAAGTTTTTCTTTTCTATGTTCTTTTCAACCAGTGAAATTTTTTCTCAAGGGAATGTAAATGTGGCAGATATATTTATTTAGTTAGTTTGTCAAATGTCTGTGGCAGCCTGACTCCATGAAGACTCAGATATTAAATGATCCATCCATACATATTTGATAAACTTTCAGCCTGTCAAAGTTAATTAATAGCAAAAAAAAAACCAACTAAGATGAAATCGCTGAGATAGTCAATGGGCAAGGGAAGATGTGGTTTGTGAAGAGTCCTAAGATTTTTTACTTTGTCTCAGAAAACTTCATTTGTTGTATTAAACCAGGGGTGCCAAATTTGATTTTATTGAGGGCTGCATCAGGCCAGGATGGGTGTGGCCAGCTTGATGTCACTCCTATTGGGGAGTGTGATGGTCTGAGCACTATGCCAGTGAAAACGGGCTTCCAAACTCAGTGTCCTGCAGCCCCATGTCAGTGACAATGGAGCTTGGGAGGGTTGCCCTCCCAGGTTCCATTTTAACTGGCAAAGGGTTGCAGGACACTGTAGCAGCTGAAAATGGAACTCAGGGACCTGTTTTCACTGGCAGAATTTATGGGCCGGTCCTTCACTGTTTCCAGGGTGGCTCCATGAATCCGGCCCCTGGGCTTTGAGTTTGACACCCCTGTATTAAACTGTCAGAAATGAAATATTGCAGAAATAAATTAGCTTAAAATCAGTGTAAAAACAGCAATATAACCACACTTACTATTAGAGACAATATAGGGATTTTATACTTTAGCTAATTCCATGGTCAAACAAAATGGACCAGGCAAAATGTATACTTGATGTCACGCTGATGACATCATTTAAAGTTGCAGAATAGAATATTATTTCTTAAATATGGGTAATACCTCTAGAAAAGTGTTTATAAAGTTCCCATTCAGATATTTTATTTCAGGTTAATCAGATATCTGCATCAAACTGACTTTCTTAACTGAACCAGAAAAGTTAGACTGAACCATTGAATCAAATTGGATGCTTCCAAATTAATTGGACAAAGTCATTTCAAATTGTACTAAACTGATTTGATGCCCTAAATCTAAGCCACAGTTAGAATCGGCTCAGGTTTTCAAATGGATTCAAACCTCCACATCAAACTGATTCCATAAGTCAAATTGGATTGGGCCCGATCTACCACTTCTAATGTACAACAATTACAATTTTCTAAATATCTATGCTAGAAATATTATTTAAGGATGAAACAACAGCTCAATAAAATCAAGCAATTCTAATAGAGGATTAGATGGTTTCTAAACATGTATCATAGAGAAAAAACGAGTGTCTAATTCTCTTCCATAGTTGTGATGACATTTATGAATTAGAAGTTGATTGCAAGAGAACCCTCAACCCACAAGAGGTGTTTTAGTAGTTTTAGAACACACTAACAAAACAATATTTACCATTACAAAATAATGATGAGCACCATATAATTTTAACTAAGAAAATTAGATCACTCCAAAAACAAGTGCATCCTGCGAAGCCAGACTCCATTTGCCCCGGAAGCGGAGTAAAGACGCTGAGACATAATGTGGATAAATAAAGGGTCATTTTATTAAATTAACATAAAGTTAAATAACGTAACTTTAAATACGTAACTTTAAATATTTAAATTCAACTATAACTAAGGGGCAGAAATTCCTGCCAGAAACTTCCTTGGCAACATTGGGCTTAACTCCTTGCTGAACCAGGTGAAGGTAGCCACCTTCACCTGGATCCAGGCCACGCCCCCTAGTTGTGTGGGAGGAGCTCACCCTCCAATCCCCAAGGGAAATTGGATCCGGTGATTCCCATGGACATCCTCTCTCCAATCCCCGACGTTGTTCCAATCTCTAGTTCCTGGAGAGAGGCAGTCCATCACCCTTTAAAAGGATGCCCAAAGGAGCATGTGCAGTTGCTTCTACTGCCCATTTCTGCCCCTAACCTGCCAAACCCAGTGACCAAAGGGAGGCCTATTCTCAAATCTATGTGCGCCGCACTCCCTAATCCATGCCATCAGTGTGGAATAGGCGAAAAAATGGCCACCTCTAAAGGGGAGGCTGCAAAAAATTCCTATTCGGCCCCAAAGTGACCCTCTAAGGACACACTGTTGATCGCGGAGGGCGGACGGGTGTTCGCTTCCCAGGGGCAGCAAGGCAAGGAGGAGGTCCTGCTCAGATTGCCCTTAAATAGGGCGATCAAGGACCTCCCCTAGCCACCAGAATGCAGCACGCCTTCCTGGCGCGCTGCCAGAAGCCGAACTTCCAGTTTCACCGGAAACCGGAAGTTTGGGGCTCCATGAAGCCACCAACAGTGTCCCCCTGCTCCGGGGGCAATTTTGGTCGGTGGTTTAAGCCACCGGTCGGTCATTTCCTTTAGCATTCAGAGTAAACAGAAGCACCAGGAAGAATCCAGCCTAATCTGTGGCACTTCTGAGGACAAAATTCCACATCCCATATACAATAGCATTGCTGGTGAGATTTAGGTTTATCTGTATTTGTTAATTGTTATGCTCACCAGCAACTCAACATTGCTTACTTTATATTTGGGTTCTTATTGTATGTACTTCTATTTTTCCCAGTTACACCCATGCTGTTCCTTTAATAAAGCATCCAGATGTCCACACACAGTCTGTTTCATTGGAGGATAGGTGGGCTCAGCTATATATCAAGCTGCACAGAGTAATGTATAGTGAGGACAGAACAAACACCATGGTTGTTTGCTGAAGAATACCTTATGGTCAGGTGGGGGTGCCACCGCTACCGGTGCTGATGTGTGCATAACTCCAGGTGACCAGTGGGCACATGTGTGTCAGACTGAGATTTGGCTGCTGCACATGCGCAGGAAGCAATTCCCATGAGAAGACACATGGGCGTGAGAGATTTTGGTGATTTTTTTGCTTCCATGCATGCGCAGAAGCAAACAATAGCCAAAAATCGCTAAAATCTCATGCCTGCATGTCCTCTCACGAGATTTTGGTTCCTGCACTGTTCTGTCGGGCTCTCTGGTAGACTCCTCCCAAAAATTCACAGGTAAAAATTTCACACACACACACGTTTGAAAATTCAAAACAATATTCTTTATAATGAACATTCACTTAACCTAAGCCCTCTTTTGGTATAGCAAAGAGCACTCGTCTCCAAACAAACTGGTAATTTGTACAAATCCCTTATCAGTTCTGTGATACTTAGCTTGCAGCTGTGAGGTAATTCACAGTCCTTCTTCTTTCACAAAGTGAATCACACTTTGCCCTGGTTTAGTTTCAAAGCTGGGAAAAATCAGCACACAAAAGGTCAAAGTCAGTAAAGCAGTCACAAAACATAACGATCAGATAATCCTCCACAATGGCCAAACCCACAGGCTGCTATTTATAGCAGCCTCACTAATTACCACAGCCCCACCCAACCACAGGTGGCCTCATTTTCTTTGATAACCTGTCAGTTGTTCTTGCCTATGCATCTCTCTCCACACGCGTGGCTGTATCATTAACTCTTGTTCTGAATCCAAGAAGGAGCTAGATAATTGATCTCCTTCTGAGCTGTCTGCCACACTCTCCCTGTCACCCATGTCTTCTTGGTCAGAGGAGCCTTCATCACCAGATTCCACTGGGGGCAAAACAGGCCTGCAGCATGTGGATGTCTCCCCCACACCCACAGTTCTTGGGGCAGGAGCTAGGCCAGAGCTAACCACAATATGCACAAGCACAGAAGCCAAATCTCACTCTGATGCAGACACCCGCCCGCCAGTCACCTGGAGCTCCGCACACAGCTTCATTTCTGCTACCGGTGCGCCATCTCCCCTCCCCTGGTTCTGGTAGGAGCCTGATACTGCTTATGGTGGGGCTGGACCAAGGTTAATCCATATTGTGGGTTAGAAAGTTAATTTGTTTCATCCCATCTACTCAAAAAGTAAGTGGCTTAGTTGCCAAAGCAATAGGGCAGTATTTTCCAATATGCTGCATTTCTGATGCCATTAGATAATTGGCTGTGTTAGCTGGAAATTCTGGGAATTGGAGTCCAACAACTACAAGACACTGTGTAGCAAATACTGTTGTACACATAATTTATAATTGTCAAGCAAAGCAACATATTCATATTATCCATCCAAATTTTATAGTTGTGACATCTTGAACATTTCAGTGCTAATGTTTAGAATTTTGACTGGTAGCCTTTTCTTGTTGATTTGTGTAGTTTATCAAGTTCCTAGAATCATTATTTCCAAATGGAGACAGCCTGTTTATGTTTTTTAAATTGCCACCCTATTGCTCACATTTTCCTCTATTCTCTCATTGCTGTAAGATGCAGTCTTCATAATAATCTTTTCAATGGAGGCCGTTATGAATGCATTATAAAACATGTACCTTGATTATAAATGCACACATTTTCTACATTGCTAATATAAAATAAATGTCATGTATTTTTTCACTTTCATCTTTTGCCAAAGTAGTTGATATTAAGGGGCCATTAAGAAAACCTGAGTCTCAGATCATTATTCATTCAATAGTTTTAAAAAAATATCTGTGCATTAGATGCTATTAACACATGCAGAATGCCAAATATAATGATCCCATTAAATCAGACATGATTAATAGTTCCTAAGAACTGAACCGTTGTTATTTCTGGAAGAGTTATTTATATTATTATTCACTCAAATAATTTTTGAACATGTCCAGTTGAGAACAGCCTGAAGGTCCTCCAGTGGATGCTGTGCACTATTCTATTCACTTCAGATTCTGGTGGTTCAATCAAAATAATAAGATATAAAAGCTCATAAGGCAGAGACAACTACCTAAAACAACAAGGAATACATTACAACCCCCATTTTGTGCCAGCACTTAATTCATGCTCTTAAAATGTCACTCAAGATGAATCTCCTGGTCTCAGGGCAAGTTTCCAAGGCAACAAGATGAATCCTAACCCTATCATCTTAATATCTCCCTGGTTACAGAAACATTGGTGTACCCTTTTTTAATAATAGTGTTCATAATGTATAATAGTAACAAATATTCAAAGATTCCAAAAACATGTTGGCCCTCTTTTCCCTTAATTGATGGGTATTTATAGTGTGCATCATGATATTAATTATACTGTAGATTTTAAATCTTCTCTGTGGTTCATAGTGTTAAAAATATTTCCAGTTATAACTTCAACAACCACCCTGTTTAATTTTTTTAGTTAAGACACAGATTTTTTTTTATTGCAAATACCAGAACAAATTGATCAGTGACTTGGAATGACTCTAATATATTCAGCCGTCCAATCTACACTTAGAATGTGCATTCAGAAAGTATTCAGCCCCCCTTCATTTTTGTCAATGTTGCAAGTCCGATTCTACAGTTGTTGAAATTCTCCCCCCCCATTCATTAATCTACATTCAGTACTCTATAATGACAAAATGAAAACAGAATTTTAGAAATGTCTGTAAATTTATTTGGGCGAAGTCATCAAATCACCTGGGTAGGTAGCATCATCTAGGCAGCCTCAGATAACCTAGAACAGGGGTGTCAAACTTGATTTCATTGAGGGCTGCATCAGGGTTGATTTGGACCTCAGGGAGATGAGGTGGGCATGCCAGGGTGGGCATGGCCAGCTTGACATCACTTGTGACACAGGTGCCCAAATGTTCTACCAGCAAAAATGGGTTCCCAATATCCGTTTTTGGCTGTGACAGACTCCGGGAACACTCTGCAAGCAAAACTGGAGCTCAGGAGGGCTGCATGTGGCCCAGAGGTAGCTCCTTCCGGATTGAACTGGTTCACTTGAACTGGTAGCGGCCTGCTGGTGACATCACAATGATGTCACGGAAACAGTTTGATTGGTGCTGGTACCAATCATCTGTGCTGCCATCATTTTTTTTTTTTTTAATTCTCTTCTGGGCCTGTGCAGAAGCTGAGTTTCTGGAGCTGTGCATGCAATTGCCATCTTGTTTTTGGCTTTCCCCCCCAGATTCTTTGGCACTGTGCATGCATGGTCATGCCCACAAAGCGTGCCCATGCGGCACAGGACTAAGCAAACTGGCAGTGAGGGAAGTTAGAGCAGACCCCTGATGTGGCCCTTCAGAGCTCCGTTTTCACTGGTAGAGGGTTACAGGAGGCCATCCCAGTCAAAAACAGAGATTGGGAGCCCCTTTTTGCTGGCATAGGCACAGGTTGGTTCTTCGCTGTTTCCAGGATGGCTCCGCGGGACCCTTGAGTTTGACACTCCTGATCTTGAAAGCTAAGCAAGACCAAGTTAATAATTAGCTAGGAATCAGCTAGGAATTCTAGCAGTGTAAACCAGACAGGGAAATCAGAAAGTAAAAACAACATCACAGGAGATAATGACAAATGCCTTCAATATATTTGTCAATGGAAGACGATATCAGATAAACTTAATTTCAATGAATTAATCATGATTTCTAAAGAATTCTATTTATTAACCAAGTTTTAATAGCCATGCATGGAAATGTTCATTGCAATCTTATGCACTTGTAGTTAAGAGAAAGTCCTGTTGTATGAGTTTCTGAAAAGACATGCAGAAGTTTAAGATGATAATTGGCTACCTAGTTCATTTGGCACCAGTTTTTCTCATCTGCCCCACTTCCTAGATGTAGCATAAAAAATAGCCTCACTAATTTTGGTCCCTTCTATTTGCAAATAAGGCAAAGAGACAGTGAGAGTCACATGCCATGGTTAGGAGAATAATACAGTAAACAATTATTCATTTATCATAACAAGCAACCAAGAAATGGCAAAAGCTTCTTCCTTTCCAAAATGTATGCAGTGTGTCTCCTAGAAAGGATTAAATTGAATGTTAGGGAGGGATCAAGAAGATAAATTATTCTGGTTGCCTGGCAACTATATAAATCTTTATGCTGTTCCTATAACTCTAAAAATAATAGGAAAATATATGTATGTATGTATTTTGCTTTTTCTTCTCCTCCCAGCTTCTTAGATTCAATACGTTTACTGGCCAGATTTACAGAATACAGTTGAAAAGGGAAATAGTTCTGTAGCAGGTGTTAATCTAGCAGAAAAGGGAACATGATCTCCTATGCAAAATGTTACTTTGAAGTTTGTATGATTTGCCCCGGAAACGGAGTAAAGGCGCTGAGACAGTATATGGATTTTAATATAGGTTTACTTTATTAAATTAGCATAAATTTAAATAACATCAATTTAAATAACGACAATTTAAATATTGTCAATTCAACTGTAAACAAAAGGACCTGCAGAGGTCAAAAACTAACAGGGCGGAAATTCCTATCAAAACCTTCTTAGGCAACTATTGGGCATAACTCCTTGCTGAACCAGGTGAAGGTAGCCACCTTCATCTGGATCCGAGCCACGCCCATAAGCGTGTGGGAGGAGCTCACCCTCCAATCCCCAGGGGAAATTGGATCCCATGGGCATCCTCTCTCCAATCCCTGAAGTTGCACCAACCTATAGTTCATGGAGAGAGGCGGTCCCTCATCTTTTGAAAAGATGCCCAAAAGGAGAACGCGCAATTGCTCCTACTGCCCATTTCCACCCCTAACCTGCCAATCCCAGTGACCAGAGGGAAGCCAAATTGATCAAATGTATATCTACATAGCGCCGCACCCCCTAACCAATCCATCCTTACCGTCAGTGTGGAATAGGTGAAAAAACGGCCGCCTCCATAGGAGAGGCTGCAAAAAATTCCTATTCGGCCCCGAAGCGACCCCTTCCAGGCACTCTGCATGATAGAGGAGGGTGGGCGGGTGTTTGCTTCTTCAGGATGCCCAAGGGAAAGGAGGCGGTCCACTTCAGACCACCCTTAAATAGGGAAGTCTAGGACCTCCCCTGAGGCCCAGGAGCTGAACTTCTGGTTTTGCCAGAAACTGGAAGTTCGGAGCTCCGCGGAGCTCCAGGCAGTGTCGGCCAGCTCCGGGGCAATTTCGGCTGGCATATTAAAACGCCGGCCATGCATTTTTCTCCATTAGGGTGGATCTTGCCTTTGAGGAGCAATTGCCAATTCCTAAGACTGGATATGTCATTAGGATGAGTAAAGTCATCAGATTAGAGAACTCATTATCATAACAGGACAATAAATTAGAGGGGAAGAGGTATAATATTTTGCAATAGAGATTTTCCTATATAATTTTCACTGGTCTTTTTAGACTGGGTATAGATAGGGAAGGAAAGCAGTTTTGCTCCAATAATGCAGTATTTTAAAGCAGAATACCTAGTAGGAATAAAAGCTGCACCAAAACATTTTGCTACATAAAACAGAATAACTTGTATTCTCTCAGCCAAAACCAACTAGCATAAAATCTAAGACAAACCAGATGATTTTAATAGCTAGGAATAAAAATCCAGATATATCTTTCCCCACTATACCCTTCATAAAAAGAAGCAATTTCTTTTTTGTATCAATTGCCTTTTTTTCATCTCACCCTTGACAAAAACTAGCTATTTCTTAAATAGAAAGCAAAATTCATCTTTATGATCAAATCGAATTTTGAGCATGTGGTGGATTACAGTCTTTCATTTTAATTAAATCTTGGAAAAAAATAATCTGGATTTATTTATTTTTGTGAATTGCTGTATTTCAATATGTCTCACGATGATTTATACATAGATCTACATATATTTATACATAGATTGATACTAGATCTTATTTATTTATTTGGTTGTCTGTTTGTTTGTTTTGTCAAGTACATATTGGTGTCATACAAAGATATAATAATATTTATATAGGTGATACTAGTAAAAGAGAAACATTATGACAAGGGATGGAAGGCACTCTGGTACACTTATGCATGCCCCTTACAAATGTCTTAGAAATGGGGTAAGATCAACAGTAGACAGTCTAAGGTTAAAATTTTGGGGATTTCGGGAAGAAACCGGAATCAGGTAGTGCATTCCAGGCATTGATCACGCTATTGCTGAAGTTGTATATTCTGAAATCAAGTTTAGAGCAGTTTACATTAAGTTTGTATCTATTGTGTGCTCATGTATTGTTGTGGTTGAAGTCATTGACAGGTAGGACATTGTGGCAGCTGATTTTATAAACTGCATTTAGATCAGAACAAAGATGATGCAGTTCTAAGTTGTCTAAGCCCAAAATTTCAAGTCTGGTGGAATAAGGCATTCTGTTGTGGGCAGAGGAGTGGATGACTCTTCTTATGAAATATTTCTGGACTCTTTCAATTGTATTAATATCCAATATGCAGTGCTGGTTCCAGATGGGTGAGCTGTATTCAATAAATGGTCTAGCTAATGTTGTGAATGATCTGGTTAGCAGTGTATTATTGCCAGAGAAGAAGCTACATAAGATTAGATTAACAACTTTCAGTGCCTTTTTGGCAATGTTGTTACAGTGGGTTTAGGCACCCAGATAATTAGATATGAGTACTCCAAAGTCCTTGACAGGGTGGGGGGTCTTCTACAAGGTCATGTCCTCTAAGCTTGTATGTTGTGTTCTGATTCTTTTTACCAATGTGTATCACAGAACATTTCTTGGTTGAGATTCGAAATGCTTGCATTTCTGTTCATCTTTTGGCTTATTAAAGGGACTAATTGTTTTAGATTAAAACAATGAACAACTAATGGATAAAAGTTCAACAGAATTTAAAAAATACACAAGTTAGAACCTAATCCCATCAATGGCAATAATGTAGCAATAATCTGTTGCAAAATACTATTTTGCTACCCTTCTAAATGGGTGCCAAGCCAACTGGTGTTTTTTTAAAGGGGCTATTGCAAACAGAGAGGGCTACAGTAGAGAAGGTCTATTGAGTTTCTCAAGTCATGATTGTCCCAAAGGTGCTTTTTCAAAAGGCAATTGGACTTTCTTTGTTTTCCTTGAAGACATTTCACTTGTCATCCAAGAAACTTCTTCACTTCTGACTGAATGATGAAGAATAGAAGGATTTATGTTCCTTGCACACATCTGGTCATTAGCACTCTTTCTGAGAGATATTGTGGCCACTTGGAGGTTCATATGTACCTTTAGGGTCACATTAGTAAATAGTGCAAATGTGTGTGGAGTCTTCTTGGAACTGCAGTGGAGAAAATACTGCCACCACTTTCCCCCACTGTCAGAGGAATTTCCTAAAAATGAGTCTATGAGACATCCTAGTTTTCTATTTGAAGAAGACAATTATGAAGATATCTGTACTCAAGTCAGGAAGGTTAAAACTAATCCTTTCAATTAAGTTTCACAGCAGCCTTATGCACAAAATATATTTTTAAAAATGTGGTTGTAGAAAAGAAACATGGTTTTAGTTTCACACACTTTCTATGGCTCTAAAGCTTTTAATAGGAGCTTGGGGAATTTGCAGTCTAAGAAGTAGATCAGTGAAATGATAATTTGTCTTTGAATGGAGTACATTTATCCCATTAATTTCTGCCATTATAGCATAAGATAAAAAGTAGGCTTATGATGAGCTGAAAATTAAGCTCTTCCCTACTAAGGCAGCAAAACAAAAGAACAGCTTATGTTTTGTTGTGTGAAATATATGCTGAAATTAATTTTTACTGAAACTTCAACGGGAGATAACTCTAACTACGAGGATTGTGCATTTAGTCATTCTTGTTTAGGGTCATTAAAATATATTACATTTCTTTTCTGAATATTTCTTTTGTAATCTGTAAACATCAGATAGCAATCTGCTAAGAGTAAGCACACAGAGGTGAAAGTATCTACATGAAAGTATACTTCCTGAATTAATTGCAATAGCACAGAAAAACATACCTTTCATTTGGATGAAATCTTAAACTTAATAAAACAATACATTAGTATCATTGAAACCACTAGCTGCTTTTTAGAGATACAGTCAAAGTTCATTTTAAATACATTTCTCATAGTGAAAAAGACAATAAACTATTTCTTACTTTAGAAACCTAAGATTCTGATTTTCAGGTATCAATTTATCTACTGTAAAGTTAGTAAATAAATAGTTTTTCTTCCAGTTATTACAAATATTTCCTTCAAGATAAGTTGGAATCAAAACTCTGAATTGCCAACCACACTAGTAATGTAGTCCAGTAGCCTGAAGTCCAGTACTTTTTCAAAGCTACTACAGAAAAGAAATTGATTTAGAGTAATGTGGTGAGGCCAATCAATGAAAAAATACATGAAACAATAAGAAAAATATATGCTTCTAAGCCATCAAAAAATAATGTTATTTTGGGATTTGTATGTGTGTGTGTGTGGGGGGGGGACAGACACAAATCAAGTAAACAACAGCTACAAATTCAAGAACCTACTGCATAGGACTAAGGAGAAAAATTCCAATTAGAACAATTAATCAGTGGAACAGCTTGCCTCCAGAAGTTGTGAATGCTCCAACACTGTAGGTTTTTGACAAGATGTTGGATAACCATTTGTCTGAAGTAGTGTAAGGTTTCCTGCCTAAGCAGGGGATTGTACTGGAAGACCTCCAAGGTCCCTTCCAATTCTGTTGTTGTTGTTGTTGTTGTTGTTGTTGTTGTTGTTGTTGTTCTTCTTCTTCTTCTTCTTCTTATTATTATTATTATTATTATTATTATTATTTATTAATTTTATTAATTTTATTAATTTTATTAATTTTATTAATTTTATTAATTTTATTAATTTTATTAATTTTATTAATTTTATTAATTTTAATATTATTATTATTATTATTATTATTATTATTATTATTATTATTATTATTATTATTATTATTATTATCCTACCAGAGTTCAGGAGACCACCAAAATCACTTACATTTTCCCCTCAGCATTTCTGGTCTCTTTGTATGTGCATGCATGTAATAGTATGCAGTAGATATGTAACATATAAATGTAGGTGCAGAAAATCACCCTGTGCAAGAAAGAAGAATAGTTGTGGCAATGCTAAAATAAAAATTAATATCCAGTTCAAGAATATAAGACACGAAGCTGCTTCTGTAATTTCTAAGTTGTGAACTTTCTATAGATTTGTCCAGTATTGATGAATGCTGATGAACTTTTAACCTGCTCGAAAACAGAAGCTTCAGTTCTTATGTTTGTCTTGCTCAACATTATAAAATTAATTTGCTCATCAATGTTTAACATTCTGAGCATCCTTTAGGAATTATCTAGAATATTTTTTGTTTTTTTAAGTGGAATCTAGCTCGTCAAGATTTATGTAAGAGAAGGGAAAACAGAAGAAAACCTTAAATAAAATACCAAATACCTAGAAATATTACAGCTAGCTCATGATAACAGTACACAGTGCATGTGGCATGCTCATGCGAGCACACGCACACAGCCAACCACACACAGAGAAAGTGGTATTATTCACTTGTTTTTAATTATAATGTAAAAGCTATGTAGTATATATGAATTCCCTGTGCTTTTTGCAAGAAAAGGCATGGTAGTTTGTAAAAATTGTGCATTATTCAGGGAAACTGATAATGGCAAGCTATACATTTCATGTTAGGAATGTGGCACAAATTTGCCATAAAGGAATATGGTTTAGTTTCTACTTACCAGTAAGGAAATGCTAATTGTTCCAGAAATGCTTTCTTTCCAAGTGAGCTGTGATATAGAAATTCAGTTATTTTTTTTTTAAACTTTGCTAATTTTTCTCAAGCCCGTAAAATCCAGAAATTAAAAACTAAGATTGATGCCTTAAGAACTACAGTGAATAATTGCATTGTGCACTGTCATAAATTGTGCTTGTTTTGCTACGTTGAGCATATGGTGGTTCTCCAGGCGTTGTGTAGAAGGACGACAGTTCATTCACAGATTCTGCTCCATGGATACCACATTGTACAACTAGCATTCTACACTGAGTCCACTGAATTCCCTCTGTGGCATTGAAGCCCTTTCCAAGCACAGCATATGCTATAATTAATCAGTGGAACAGCTTGCCTTCAGAAGTTTGTAGGCGCTTCATCACTGGAGGTTTTTAAGAAGAGACTGAACTATCTGAAATGGTAGGGTTTCCTACTTGAACAGGAGCTTAGACCAGAAACCTGCAAGGTCCCTTCCAGCTCTATTCTGATTGATTGATTGAACGTAGCTTGCAGTTGCTGTCCAGGCATGAAAACCTAAATAACTTTAAAGTATCATTAATTAATGAAAGATGGCTTTCTTCCGAAATAGAGAATACAGTTTTCACCAAAACGTCGCAACAACAAAACCCAACATTAAGGCCCTGCTGATAAATTTAATGTTTAATGTTTTTAAAAGTTCTTGGATATGTGACATTTTTGATTGTAGTGGCTTGAAATCTGGCATCATTATAGAGCTCATGAAGCGGAGCATGGATGCCTAGATTCAAATTATCAACAGTGTCATTTTTATAAGCTTGTTAAGGTGCAAGAGAATGTGAGCTACCAACTGCTGCATTAAAGTTCTTAAGCCTCAGCTTAGACTCAGGCTCCAGTCATATGCAATTTCCAATAAGTAAGCTTCACTAAATCCAGTGAAGCTTACTTTCTTTTAGTGAATAGCACCATCTTGCCTTTTTAACCCATTACTTTCCATTATGCCAGGCAAGAAATAGTTTTGTCCTTCCTGTATTCTGGAAGGAAAGAGAACACATCAAACAGGATAACAGTTCAACAAGATTTTAAAAATGCAGTGCTACTGAAGAATGTATTATGGGAGAAATGTTTGCCCTGGTTCTCTGCTCTGACAGGTTTTCAATTTACATTGAATAAAACACATTCTCAATCTAGATGGATTTCTTCTTTTTAAATTGTTAATTTTTTTTAAAAAAAATCTATTTCTGGCCTTGCTTGCATGTTATGAGCAACCACTCTGAAATATTTGGACATAGCTACAAAGAAAGATATAGCAGCAGGTGTCCTAAAGCAAAAACATTGCTTTTGTTAAATAATAATAATGATGATGATGATGATGATGATGATGATGAAGATGTTTATCTAATATTCTGTTTAATTTTCTACTTATACTGGGATATCCAGTGACCACCCCTTACATAAATAGATAATCCTGTCTAAAATCATTGACTTTAGTAGAGCATCTTATCTCCCATGAATGAAAATCTGTCCATTGTAAGCAGTGATAATGTCAAAAACATGTCAAAGCCAGACTGCTTCCCCATGCCTCTCTTTAGCATGGATCTTACAGCTGCAAATAATGCCAATGAAGCTTGTAATTATCTGGATTTGCTCAGTTCATGTTTTGCCAGATGCTAACCAGCGCCGTTTCATTCAGGAAACATTTCCCTTTTTCCACACATGCTTTGGCGTTGTTCAACAAAATCATAGCCAAAGTTGAAAGTTCATGTGCGAAAGCGTTTTCTATATCCTTCAACGTTAAAGAAAAGATAATGAGACAGCAGGGAAAAAAATAGAAGACAGAGATGAAGTCATTGATTTAAAATTAGAAAATTGACTAGTCATAGAATGAAAATAATACTTGAGACTATGATAAATTGTTTGGATTTTAATTCATCATTCAGCCAGTATGGCAACAATCAGAGAGAAAAGATACAGTAATATGGAGGGTGGGTGACGCAAAATCAATCTAAGGACGTACTGATATTTTATTTCCATTGTTACATTTTTAAACAGCTGTAAGATGATGTAAAATTACTAATGACCTGTGCCGATTTGTGAGTTAATTTTGCCGTGCAATGATATCTAACATATCTAACAAATCTAAATTTAGATATCTAACATATCTAAATATAAGATACCCATCTCCTTGCCAACTTTTGAATTAAAATATACACTGCTCAAAAAAATAAAGGGAACACTCAAATAACACATCCTAGATCTGAATGAATAAAATATTCTCATTGAATACTTTGTTTTGTACAAAGTTGAATGTGCTGACAAAAAATGAAATTGATTGTCAATCAGTGTTGCTTCCTAAGTACCGTGTTTCCCCGATAGTAAGACCCCCCCGATTGTAAGACATATGGGGGGTTTCAGGGGGGTCGGCTAATATAAGCCATACCCCGAAAGTAAGACATATGTCTTACTTTCGGGGAAACACGGTACTAAAAGCGAGGGAGGCGTCCGCTACTCCCGCCGCCGCCTTTGCTCTCCCCGCCGCGCCTGGGGCTGCCTGCCTGCCTGCTGCCGTAGCCGGGCTGGGCGCGGGGCATCCTCGGTGTTGGGCAGCAGCGGGAGGAGCCGCAGCCTCCGGAGGCGGCCAGCCGGGCGCCCCCAGGACGCGCATCGCAGACCGGCCCCGCCGTGGCGCAGGAGGGATGGAGGCCGGGCCTGACGGGCAGCAGCGCCACGCCGCCTAACGCCGCCCGCCTGGAGGAGAAGAGGCCTCGCCCGGGCCGAAGCCGCCTTTGCTCTCCCCGCCGCGCCTGGGGCTGCCTGCCTGCCTGCTGCCCAACACCGAGGATGCCCCGCGCCCAGCCCGGCTACGGCAGCAGGCAGGCAGGCAGCCCCAGGCGTGGCGGGGAGAGCAAAGGCGGCTTCGGCCCGGGCGAGGCCTCTTCTCCTCTGGGCGGGTGGCGTTAGGCGGCATTGCGCGGCAGGCGCGGCTGCCCGGAGGAGAAGAGGCCTCGCCCGGGCCGAAGCCGCCTTTGCTCTCCCCGCCGCGCCTGGGGCTGCCTGCCTGCCTGCTGCCCAACACCGAGGATGCCCCGCGCCCAGCCCGGCTACGGCAGCAGGCAGGCAGGCAGCCCCAGGCGTGGCGGGGAGAGCAAAGGCGGCTTCGGCCCGGGCGAGGCCTCTTCTCCTCCGGGCGGGTGGCGTTAGGCGGCGTTGCGCGGCAGGCGCGGCTGCCCGGAGGAGAAGAGGCCTCGCCCGGGCCGAAGCCGCCTTTGCTCTCCCCGCCGCGCCTGGGGCTGCCTGCTCTCCCCGCCGCGCCGGGCCGAAGCTGCCTTTGGTCTCCCCGCCGCGCCTGGGGCTGCCTGCTCTCCCCGCCGCGCCGGGCCGAAGCCGCCTTTGGTCTCCCCGCCGCGCCTGGGGCTGCCTGCCTGCCTGCTGCCGTAGCCGGGCTGGGCGCGGGGCATCCTCGGCATTGGGCAGCAGGCAGGCAGGCAGCCCCAGGTGCGGCGGGGAGACCAAAGGCGGCTTCGGCCCGGCGCGGCGGGGAGAGCAGGCAGCCCCAGGCGCGGCGGGGAGACCAAAGGCAGCTTCGGCCCGGCGCGGCGGGGAGAGCAGGCAGCCCCAGGCGCGGCGGGGAGACCAAAGGCGGCTTCGGCCCGGCGCGGCGGGGAGAGCAGGCAGCCCCAGGTGCGGCGGGGAGACCAAAGGCGGCTTCGGCCCGGCGGGGAGAGCAGGCAGCCCCAGGCGCGGCGGGGAGACCAAAGGCGGCTTCGGCCCGGGCGAGGTCTCTTCTCCTCCGGGCAGCCGCGCCTGCCACGCAACGCCGCCTAACGCCACCCGCCCGGAGGAGAAGAGGCCTCGCCCGGGCTGAAGCCGCCTTTGCTCTCCCCGCCGCGCCTGGGGCTGCCTGCCTGCCTGCTGCCGTAGCCGGGCTGGGCGCGGGGCATCCTCAGCGTTGGGCAGCAGTGGGAGGAGCCGCAGCCTCCGGAGCCGGCCAGCCGGGCGCCCCCAGGATGCGCATCGCGGACCGGCCCCGCCGCGGCGCAGGAGGGATGGAGGCCGGGCCCGACGGACAGCCGCGCCTCTCGCGCAACACCGCCTAACGCCGCCCGCCCCGAGGAGAAGAGGCCTCGCCCAGGCCGAAGCCCGAAGATGAGCCGGCCCCGGTGCCCGGGACAATATAACACATACCCCCAAAGTAAGACACAGTGGGGCTTTTGGGGGTAAAAAGATAGTAAGACACTGCCTTACTATCGGGGAAACACGGTAGACAGTTTGATTTCACAGACATTTGATTTACTTGGAGTTATATTCTGTTGTTTAAGTGTTCCATTTATTTTATGAGCAGTATATTTATAGTCAGTTGGTGTAACACAAGTCCTTGTTTTGCTGAAGCAAGACTTTCAACTGGGTTAGATTTTCTTCACTTAGATTGTTTTTTTAAATATACATCTTAAAAGGTCACCTAATATGATCAAACCTGACCTGTAATATAACAAATTGATTCATATCCAGTAAGTTAATTTGTCACTGAGCATGTGGTCAATTCGATAATGTGAAATAGCTCAGAAGAAAACTTGAAATCCTTGTGTTGCATAAAATCATGTAACATTTTAAATTCATTTAGTAACCGCCATGGTCAAGAGGCCCACTGTACAATGCCAACAACTATAGCAGTGATGATAATTCCCCATATTTCCTATCTTTACATTCCACACCAGATTATCTGGGCTGCAACCCTATTTTTTCCCCATAAGAAACCACCCTGACTCAATTCTCCTTATTTTTCATTAGAGAGCATAGGATGGCACTGTCAGCTATTTAAGGAAGCTTTTCCTCTGGGTCATGGTAGACCAAATTGTTTTTAGTATAGACTCACTAGAGAGCTGCTGCAGATTGTTTCATCTAAATTGCCTTATCTATATTTTATGAAACTCAGGAAAAATGTATGTTTGGACACACAATATGCTTTTTGGTGAGATTCCATGGCAATATTTTAAAGTTACTACAATCCTTGTTCAGCCAGGGCTTATTTCTTTCACCAAACCTGGGTCTAATAATCCCTCAATCTGAATCCTGAACAAATTATTAAATCTGGGTAAAATATATTTCTTCATGTTTCCACTTCTATTACATTCTCAGGTACTGTTACATTCACTTCTGTTACATTCTCAAGTACTGTACATATGGGCCAAGACGGTAATGGTAAGTCTGCTTCTGTCAAGAGATTTATTGTTGCAAATTGTTGTTATTTTTCATGTTTGTTGCAAGCCTTTGTTCATCGTGAGCCTTAACTTTCCTCACTTCATCTTTACAGGCTCGGGCTATTTGCTGATATTTGGCCCTTTGTTATTTGCCCATCTTTCCACTTTTTATATTCTACCAATGATATCTCTACCCTAGTCAAGGATGCCATGGAACGTGAACAAAAACGCCAGAATGCTATCCTCTTTGGTCTTGATGAAAGTCATGAATCAGATATAACAAGAATAAGAAATATCATCCACCAACATCACTCACATGCACAAACATTCGCCCAAGAAGACATTTTGGAAGTTACCAGAATTGGACCTGAGCACAAGTATAACGATGGCTCAATAGCTCCCTGCTTCTGCAAAGTAGTATGCAAAACTGAACAAATAAAACAGCAATTCATCAAGACCATTAACCACATTGCCAGAAATAACAAGTCCTTCAACAAACTCAGATCCAGACCAGATCTTTCTCTCCTCCAATGTATTCGCTCTCGCGAACTACGGGCAGAACTCAGGAGACGCTATGAACTTGGTGAAACAAACCTTTACATAGATTACCGCACAGAAAGCATCAAACCCAAAACCCATAATTCTCCCCACATCTTCCGGTCTAACTTTCAACCTACCATCTCACAACATCAAACTGACACCTGCCAGACCACCATCCCACAACAACAAATGGACAACCCTACCAACTCAAACCAAGAATAGGAAAGCGTGCCCCTTACTTCCTCTGACCACCCCAAAACCAATCCCCAACACAAGACCAATCTCAAATGTAAACTATTAAATGCTAGAAGTTTAGTCAACAAGATATCTGAATTCCTCCTTCTACTTGACACCTCCAATTTTGATATAATTTTTATATGCGAAACATGGTTAAATGCTTCCTACCCAGACTCCATTATCACATCAAAAAACTACCATGTTTTCCGCTCAGACCGTGAATCCCACAGAGGAGGCGGAGTAGCTATATTTTACAAAAAATCGCTGAACCTAAAAATCCTCAAAGTTGCACAGGATTTATTGGTACCGGAAACTATTGTGTGTGATTTATCCCTAAATACCACAATTCGCTTCTTACTCTGCTACAGAGCCCCGGACTACGACATCGAACATGCTAACAAATTATCCACATTATTAACGTGGGCAACCAACTGCCCATACCCTATTATCTTCCTCGGAGACCTCAACCTACCACACATCAACTGGTCCTTAAATGAATGCAGCATGGAAACCATCCATTCTACCGTATATAATACCGTCACCCATCTGGGACTCGACCAACTAATAACTAAAAATACCAGACTTGATAACTGTCTGGATCTCATCTTCTGTAACAGCAAAAGTACAATATATGGCTTACAAATAACAGAACCATTTTCCAACAGCGACCACAGCATGATAAACTTCAGTCTCAACTTAAGCCACACTATGAACCACCAAAATAATACAACACCAAAATTCAATTTCAAAAAAGCGAACTACGAACTCATTGAAGCCCACCTCTCAACATTAAACTGGAAAACTCTATTCTCTGAATGCTACACTACTGATGACCTCTATAACACATTCCTACTCGAAATGAAAATTATTATCAGACTTCATGTACCTCTAACATGTACCATAAACAAAAAAAATAACCTCCCCATCTCAATAAGAAAATTACAAACAAGAAAAAAATCTCTCTGGAGGAAAAACAAAAAAGGACAAGTTTCCAACTTCAAAAGCCGATATAAAAGCATTTGCAATCAAATAAAAGCAGAATCCCTTAACTACTACAGCAAACAAGAGGAAAACCTCCTACGCACCAAATCTAATAGAGCTTTCTACAACTTTGTCAACAATAAACTCAAAGACTCTAGACCAATCCCACCTCTCAAAGGACCCAACAACAAAGAATACCATGATGATTCATCCAAAGCCAACCTCTTCAACTCTTTCTTTGGCTCTGTCTTTGTTAACAGCAATGGCTCATCTCCCAATTTCATCAATCGCACCTCAAACTCCCTCAACGACTTAACCCAAGTAGACTTCACTAAAGACCAAGTTGAAAAAGCATTACGTGACCTTCTCTATCAGTCGGACCAGATGGTCTATGTGCATACTTCCTAAAAAAGCTCTCCTCTGCCATAGCTGAACCACTAAGCATAATTTTTGAAAAATCCTTCCGAACCAGCACACTTCCTAAGCTATGGTCGAAAGCAATGGTCATCCCCATCTTCAAAAAAGGAGACCCCTCTCTTGTAGATAACTACAGACCAATTTCACTATGCTGCGTCCCATGCAAAGTCATGGAATCAATTATAAACAAATCAATTACTCTCCATTTAGCAACTAATAATTTGCTCTCTAACAAACAATTTGGTTTCAGAAAAACTATCCTGCAACCTGCAGCTCCTCCACTGCAAAAATACAGTGGTCCCTCGACTTGCGCGTTCTCGATTAGCGCGAAACGCTGCAACGCGATTTTTCAAAAAATATTATTTAAAAAATAAAATATTTAAATATTTAAAATTTTTTTTTTTAAAAAAAAAAATTTTTAAAAAAAAATTTTTTTTTTTATTCTGTTCCCTGAATGGAGACCGCCGGCCGCTCAATCGGGCCGGCAGGGAACAGAATGGAGCCTTCCGCGGCGGGGCTGGTAAGGGGGGGGAGCCGAGGGGGGAGCCGAGCCCAGCCCCGTGGCATTCGCATTCCTCCCGCCGGCAGCCGACTGATCGTGGGCTCCTTCGCAACCTCGGAGAGCTTCCTGGTTTTCGTGAGCTTTCATGCCCCGGAAGCTCTCCGAGGTTGCGAAGGAGCCCACAATCAGTCTCGGCTGCGGGTGGGAGGAAGGCGAATCCCCCGTGGGCTCCGTTATATTTTCCGCTGCCAGCCAGGCCATGCTGGCGGCAGCGGAACAATCGCTGGGTGGAAGGCGTGCTCGGCTCTGCCGCTCCAGCCGCTTTCGGCCGAGCCTCCCCGGCCAAGCAGCCAGGGAAGTCGAGCCAGGCGTGGCGGCGGCAGCGCTGCTTCTCCGGTCGCCCGGTCCAATCCTGCCTCCTGCGCCGATGTTCCCCGCTGCGACGGAAGGCAGTCGCTTGGCTAGGGAGGCTCGGCCGAAAGCGGCTGGAGCGGCAGACCGAGCACGCCTTCCACCCAGGGAGTCCTGCCCTTTCATTCCCGCCGACCACAGGGGCGAGGGGTGGGGATGAAGGGGCAGGACTTCCCGGGCGGAAGGCGTGCTCGGCTCTGCCGCTCCAGCCGCTTTCGGCCGAGCCTCCCTAGCCAAGCGACTGCCTTCCGTCGCAGCGGGGAACATCGGCGCAGGCCGCCGCCACGCCTGGCTCGACTTCCCTGGCTGCTCGGCCGAAAGGGGCTGGAGCGGCAGAGCCGAGCATGCCTTCCGCCCGGGAAGTCCTGCCCCTTCATCCCCACCCCTCGCCCCTGTGGCCGGCTCATCCAGGGGGGCGTGTGTGGACTGGCAAGCGGCAAGCGGGAAGACCAAGGGAAGGTTCCTTCAGCCGCCCAACACCTGATCCGCTCCGCAGCGCGGCAGCAGCGAGGAGCCGAAGATGGGGTTTCCCCTTTGCCTTTACCCCATCTTCGGCTCCTCGCTGCTTCCGCGCTGCGGAGCAGATCAGCTGTTGGGCGGCTGAAGGAACCTCCCCTTGGTCTTCCCCGCCGCCCACACGCAAACTCCACCTTCTGCGCATGTGCGGCCATGAAAAAAAATGGCGCACATGCGCAGAAGGTTTTTTACTTCCGCATCCAGTATAACGCGGAAATCGGTTAGCGCGGGAGGTCTTGGAACGTAACCCCCGCGCTAATCGAGAGATCACTGTATATGGACAACTCATCTAGATCAAGGGAAATCTACAGATGCAATTTATATTGACTTCTGCAAAGCCTTTGATTCAGTGGTCCATGACAAACTACTCCTAAAACTCAAATCCTATGGCATCTCAGGATCCCTCCACAGATGGATTACAGCATTCCTGTCAAACAGACAACAAGTGGTCAAAATAGGAAGCACCATATCCACCCCCGTCCCAGTTAAAAGCAGTGTTCCCCAAGGTAGTGTACTGGGACCAACGCTCTTCATTCTCTACATCAATGACCTTTGTGATTACATCACAAGCAACTGTGTCCTCTTCCCCGATGATGTAAAACTCTTCAACACCACCGATAACACAACTACTCTCCAAAAAGACCTTGACGCTGTTTCTGTGTGGTCTAACACATGGCAACTCCAAATCTCAACTAGCAAATGCTCTGTCCTACACATTGGGAAGAAGAATCTGAACACCAAATACGAACTGAATAATCAAATTATCACAGATAATCCCCACTCGGTTAAAGACCTTGGTATACTAATAACAAAAGATTTAAGTGCCAAAGCCCACTGCAACAATATAGCCAAGAAGGCTTCAAGAGTTGTAAACCTAATCCTACGTAGCTTCTGCTCTGGCAATCTCACACTACTTACTAGAGCTTACAAAACTTTTGCCAGACCCATCCTTGAATAAAGCTCATCTGTTTGGAACCCATATCGTATCTCAGACATTAACACCCTTGAAAATGTTCAAAGATACTTCACCAGAAGAGCCCTTCACTCCTCCACTCGAAATAGAATACCCTATGAGACTAGACTTTCAATCCTGGGCCTAGAAAGTTTAGAACTAAGACGCCTTAAACAAGATCTAAGTATTGCCCACAAGATCATATGCTGCAACGTCCTGCCTGTCGGCGACTACTTCAGCTTCAACCACAACAACACAAGAGCAAAAATATGACTTCAGTAACAGAGTTGTCGAAGCGTGGAACTCATTACCGGACTCCATAGTGTCATCCCCAAACCCCCAACACTTTACCCTTAGATTATCTATGCTTGACCTATCCAGATTCCTAAGAGGTCAGTAAAGGGCGAGTACAAGTGCACTAGAGTGCCTTCCGTCCCCTGTCCTATTACTCTCCTATATATCCTATATCTCTTCTTCTATTCTTTCATGATATACTCTATTCCTATATACTCTATAGTTCTTTATGAACTCTCTCAATTGACTGATGCAGATTTTGTCAATGCTGATGATCTTCAAGTGGTGCTTGTTTTGGGATTGAACCCAAGGGACCATATTGGTACCATCTTTAGTTTCTTTTGCAGTTTGTTGCAGTCAGCCAGATGAATCTGGTATAATTGTCCACCTATTGAGTCCTTCCCAAGGATCTGGCATAGGCAAATGTGAATGTTTGGCGGTAGTAGAGGTATTGTTATAGGATGTAAATTCCTTCAGTAAAGCTGCCTTTTGCAATTGACTGGTGGTGAATTTGTCAGTGACAATGGTCAGTTATTATAAATATAGAGAGAGCTTGGGAAGGATTCCATGGATGTGAATCCTCAAGGGGGAAATAATTCAAGAAGCTTGGGAAATTTTGAAAAGTGAGATTCTAAAAGCCTAGTTTAGCACAATGCAAATCAAGAAGAAAAATAACAGCTCTAAAAAGAAACCAGCATGGCTTTATAAAAAACTCTCTGACAAATTGAAAGTCAAAAAGGACAAATATAAAAAGTGAAAAGAGGGGCAAATAACTAAGGGCAGAATATCAGCAAATAGCCTAAACCTGTAAAGATGAAGTGAAGAACGCTAAGGCTCACAATGAACAAAGGCTTGCAACAAAAGTGAAAAAATAAAAAATAACAAGAAAAGTCAAAGAAACAATTGATCCATTGCTGGGAGAAAGTGGCAAGAAGGTGACAAGCAACAAGGCGAAAGCAGAACTACTTAACTCATTTTTTTTGCGTATGTCTTTACACAAAAGGAAAAAAAACAGTCCAATGTATCAAAAACAGCATCACAAAAAACAGATTAGGAACACAAGTTAAAATAGGAAAGAAAATGGTAAGTGAACATCTGTCTACCCTAGACAATTTCAAATCACCAGGACTGGATGGACTTTACCCCATGATTCTGAAGGAATGGACAGACAAGATTTCAGAACCACTAAACTATATCTTAGAAAGATCCTAGGGCACTGAGGAACTACCAGAGGACTGAAAAAGAGCTGATGTAGTTCCCACCTTCAAAAAAAGGAAAAAAATAATAGATCCAGGAGACTACACACCTGTCAGCCTCACCCAGATACCAGAGAAGATTCTGGAAAAGATAATCAAGCAATGAATCAGCAAACACCTAGAAGCAAACAAAGTAATAACCAAAAGCTATAGTGGATTTGTCAAAAACAGACCATGCCAGACTAATCTTATTGCATTCTAAATTAGTGAACAAAAGGAATACTCTCAATATAATTTACTTGGATTTCAGTAAGGCATTTAATAAAATAGACCATAACCTACCACTAGATAAAGTAGAAAAAGGTGGGTTAGACAGCATCACCACCAGATAGATTCATGGCTGACCAACTGTAGTGCTTAGTGGAACTGCACCTACATGGAAGGAAGTATGCAGTGGAATACCCCAAAGCTCTGTTTTAGGCCCAGTACTCTTCAACAATGGCTTAGACAAGGGAATACAATTCATTTCATTTATTTCATTTTATTAGATTTCTAAGCTGCCAACTCCTTCCGGACTCTGAGTGGCAAATGGGGAACTCATCAAATTTGCAGATGGCACCAAACTAAAAGGAGTAGCCAACACTCAAGAAGATAAGCTTAAGATGCAGAAGGATCTTGATAGACTTGAACATTGGGCACCATCTAACAAAATGAAATTCAATTGTGAAAAAAGTAAGTTTCTATGTTTAGGCAAGAAAAACAAAATGCCCAGGTACAGTATATGTGGTACCTTGTTCAATAGTAGTAACTGTGAGAGGGATCTTGGACAACTATTTAAATATGAGCCAGCAGTGTGTAGTGTAGCCAACACAGTTCTAGGCTGCATAAATAGAGGGATAGAATCAATATCACGTGAAACACTTTATAATGCTTTGGTAAGGTCACACTTACCAAAATACTGCATTCAGATTTGGTTGTCATGATGTAAAAAAGATGTTGAGACTAGAAGGAATGCTGAGAACAAAGTTGATTAGGAGACTAGAGGCTAAAACATATGAAGAACAGTTGCAGGAACTGGGTATGTCTAGTTTAATGAAAAAAAGATCTAGGGGAGACATGATAGCAGTGTTCCAATATCTCAGGAGCTTCCACAAAGAAGAGGGAGTCAGGCTATTCTCCAGAGCTCCTGAGGATAGAACAAGAAGCAATAGGTGAAAACTAATTAAGGAGAGAAGCAACTTAGAACTAAGGATAAATTCCCAGTAGAACCTACTGCATAGAACTAAGGAGAAAAATTCCAGTTAAAACAATTAATCAGTGAAACAACCTGCCTCCAGAAGTTGTGGGTGCTCCAACACTGAACATTTTAAAGATGCTGGATAATTATATGTCTGACGTAGTGTAGGGTTGAACTAGAAGACCTCCAAGGTACTTTCCAACTCTGTCATTTCTAATTATTATGATTTGTTTTACAGTCAGCTAGATGTTCAGACTGGATTTGGCATTTGGCCGTATTCAGGGACATGGGATTTCCCCATTTTATAATTATAATTGAAGGCAGTAAACATATCTGATATTTTCCCGACAGCTGCAACCTTGTGAGATGGCTGAGCTGAGAGAGAGTTTACTAGCTTAAGGTGAGTCAGATGAATTTCAACCCAAGGCAGGCCAGCACTTTTACCAGCACACTACACCAAAGTGGCTCTCAACAAATAATATGAACTTAATAATTATATGCACTAAGATGAAAATTTAACAGATAAAAAGGTGACATTATTTCTTGAAGGCAAGTAACATGTAAAACATACTATTTCTTATAATAGAGGTGACAAAATGGATTGAATTTATAAATTGTCAAAACTGTTCAGCTAGTAGAGTATATAGAATGGCACGGACATAAGATATTGCAGGAAGGGAGAGAAAATGAGAGGAGACAAAAGGTTTTGTCTCAGCAAGAAAAGTAAAAGCTTAAACGATAGCTCCAAAAAGGAGTACAGGGAAGTTAGATGGAGTGAAAGGCAGATTATGATAGTTGTGTACATATTCTAGACTGTTTTATCTTTTACAGGTGCTAAATTTGGAGAACTAAGATTTACTTAGCCCTGGAAATGCAGAGCAAATTTGAGAATGAGGGCACTGCTTTTAATTTTTGTATAGAAACAAACATTTGGCGGGAGAGAAACAATGAACAAATTCTGGATTATTAAAAAATGGAGTTGATTCAAGTGGGGTTCGTAGAGGTTCTTTCTGTGGCATGGGCATGGAAAAGGGCAATATCAGGCATAGCTTGAGGAGGATTTTGCTAAATGCCTGGACTTATGGTTAAAGGATGGGCTATAACAGGGGTACCAAACTCATGGCATCATGTTGTCATCACATAATATATTGTAGCTTCCCCTCCCCCTTTGCTGGGGGTGAATGTGGCCAGAGTGTGACACATCTGGCCCATGGGCTATGAGTTTGATTCTCCTGGGCTACAGCAGTGAAGATGTTGCCTAGTTTTATAAGAAAATGCCTTCAAGAAAGTAGCCAAGTTCAGAGAAAACAAGGACCAGAGGTGAAATGCTACCGGTTCAGAGTCAGTTTGCCTGAAGCGGTAGTAAACCATGCTACATATTTGGGTGAACCAGTATGTACCAGTATATCTGATGATCAGCTGTGCCATGATCAGATGTGCTGTGATTTAGATTAGCTAGAAAGCAGGATTTCCTGTTTTCTAGCTAATCTAAATTGCACAGCTGACCCCACCCTCACTGTTCTGTTTACCTTTGCAGACTCTGATGGCTTCAAAATGCTCCCTTTTCAGCGCTGCACAGTAGTGTTTGTGGCATGAACGCGTGCATGCAAAATAAATCGATAGCAGGCTTCTGAGGATTTCACCTCTGAGAAGGACCCTATGGTAAATAATTTATCTTAGAGGATGTTTTTAATTGAAGTTCCTTAAACTCCATTTGGTCACTTATCAGGTAGATAAGAAAGAGAGCAGAACACTTACTAAACTAAAGTTTAAAAACAATACCTCTCACTTCCCCTGCTATATTTTTTTTATGATTGAACATGCTTGACTTTTCAGAAGCTGCACTGAATCTGCTTTCTACATGTTTCTTAGCCAGTCTTTCTTAAACTGATTGAAAATAAATTGCTTTGGAGGATTTTTTTTTTCCTCTAAAGAAAAAAGGACATTGGATTTTCATTGGAGGCATATGGACAAGAACAGTTAAGGGTGGGTGGACCAAAAGTACAAGATGTTAGCCATGACTTTGTGATTGAAATCCCATCCATTGTAAAAAAGGAAAGAGGCTTTGATTTGCAGTCAAAACCATCAACGTGGCTTTAGCAGCACCTCCACAGATACCTCAGCATGGATTAGCCATCATAATTCAAATGGCTGAAACTAGAACTTTGATTTTGGCTTATTTATTACTTTTAGACTTTATGCAATAATCTCTCACCTAACTCATTCAATATGACTGTACTATATATTCCAGTGGAAAAGCCATGATTTCTTAACAGGAAACTAGAAAAGGTTCCTAACCATACTTCTTTGGACAACTTCATTTGACTGACATAATTAATTTCTTCCATAGTAGGAAATGTTTGCTCTGAAAGAGCCTCCCATTCTTCTGTGTTTGGTTCCTTCTTTGCCCTTCATCTAAATATGCAAATTTAATTTCTTCCACAGAGGGGTGTCACAGGGTTGTTATTTTTTTTTTAATGCCATCTGTTTTTTTCCTTGTAGGATTCACACTGTGTTTTCCAGTTAGCCACTAGTCAGCTAAAATCATGTAGGGTCTGAATAGAGTTGTATAGAAATCAAATTTGAGAGGTTGGTGGTAGGGAAAATCCTTTTCTCTATTGCATTTTTTTTGGTTTTCCCTTTTGATATCTTTTCCGATATCTAAATTGGAAACGGTGGGTATCTGATCTGAAAATAAATTGCTCCCATCTCCCTTTTGCTTGTATTGTAGCATTGGGCTGATTGAGCTTTAAAGCCTCCATCTATTTAAAGAAAATTTATCAAGATTCCAGCACAAAGTTGGAATTGCTCAGCTACTAGTCAGACAATGTATTCTAAATAGGGATATCTTTGGTGTCTTTAAATGCAATGCCACAAAAAGCTGTATTTTTTTTTTAAAGAAAACCTCATCCCCCAATAGGTTTATCTAATCAGGGATAATGATCTTGAATGTTCTACTCTCTGATCTGATAAGTTTATGCTGTTGGAAATAAATTGTAGCTGGCTTTTTTTTTTAACATGGCAGTAGCATCCTCAGGGAGGACAGATAAAGTTAAGATTGCATATATAATCAAAGTCATGCCCCTTTATACATTTTGGCTTTTTTTTAGGAAGGGGACATCCTCTAATCCCACAAACCCATGCCTTTGCTATATGGAATGGAGAAGAAAGAAGACGCCACTTTTCACTTTGCTGCAGATAATATAAAAGCTTGGGCCAACCCTAAGTAAATCACATGTAAAGGAAATTAGAGCTGATCTTGCAGCAGGAAGGAGTGAGCTGTTGAAAAGGAACTTGGACAAGAGATATCATAGTCCAGATGTGTTCAGTTGTGGAGACCTCACCTACAAAAGATATTGATAAAATTGAACAGGTCCAAAGTCGGGCTACAAAAATGGAAGGTCTTAAGCATAAAACTTATCAGAAAAAACTTAATGAATTCAATCTGTATAGTCTGGAGGACAGAAGGGAAAGGGGGGACATGATCAAAACATATAAATAGGTTAAAGGGTTAAATAAGGTTCAGGAGGGAAGTGTTTTTAATAGGAAAGTGAACACAAGAACAAGGAGGTACAAGTTGGGGGAAAGATCAGATGCAATGTGAGAAAATATTATTTTACTGAAAGAGTAGTGGATGCTTGGAACAAACATGCAGCATACATGGTTGGTAAATCCAATTGCCCGATTAAAAATCAAATGCCTGTGGCACATGGACCTCATGTTGGAAATCACTGGTCTAGCATGATTTGTTTCTGACAAGCTGGCTCCTGTTAACTGTAACATAGCTCTCCAAATCATTAGAGTTGAAAGAGTGACTGTTGTCCACAAAAATGTCAACCCTTGCCACCCCAAAAGAAGTTTGATAAGCAGACCATTTAACAAAGTAATGAGCAAGTTCATTAGCCAGGTTCTCATTTCAGTATTAGATGTGAACATCCTTCATGTGGCAAACTGAAATTGCAGCATTCTGGGTAGGCAATTTCAGGTTTTGATTTACTGTAGCAAAGTGGGTTTCAACTTCAATCTGCAAATCTGCTTTCCTAAGGTGATTTGATTGAAGCCCACCCACCATGGTAGCTTTTAAAATGTGCTATATATTAAGAACAGTGTATCCTTCCTTCTTTTAAAATAGCACCGGTGGACTTACCCGCCGGTGCCTTTTGCAGGAGGGTCGGGATGACAACGGACACATGGCAGCCGCCATCTTGGATCTCGACTGAAGTCTCGCGAGCTTGCGAGACTTCGGCCGAGAATCAGGCCAGGGTGGCCTGATTGCTGACGTGTCCGGGCGGGGCTTGCCAGCCCTATAAAAGGGCGTGCAGGCCCGGGTTCGGCCTGTTCGCCCGGACTACGTCAGCAGAGCAGACACTTGGCTGTCTGCTCTTGGAGGCTTTTTCGGCGGCCGCGTGGAGACGGCCGTCACTTTGGAAGCCTCATCGGAGGCTTGAGGCGACTGCTGCTCGTTGCGAGCAGCGGGGGAAAGACCCCCTTTTCAGCCACGACGTGTTGCGGCCACCATTTTGAGGGCCTCATTCGGAGGCTCGTGGAACGATCTGGGGGCTTCGGGTCCGGCGGGAAGGCTGGGCCTTGTGCCATTTTGGCTGTTGCCCCCTCTATGGCGTCCGGAGGGGAATCGTTCTGGTCGCCCCCTCGGGAGCGTGGGGGGATCGGGCAGGGCTCGCGTGTGCGCCCCCCGTGTTCGTAGCCCTTGTACGGAGGGCAGTTAGGCCCTTTGCGGCAGCTTCCTGCTGCTGTGCTGCCTGTTTGGGCAGAGGCCAATTGCTGCCCTCTTTTGTGTAAAAAATAGAAATGATGGTGTAAAACAACAACAACAATAATAATAATAATAATAATAAGACTGCTAATACTGATAATTATGGTCAAATTAATTAATATATTTATATATATATATATATTATGGTCAACATTAATTATTTAAATATTTTGGTAGCCCAGCCGGTAGCTTGGCCAGGGCTAACCAGGAAGGGGCCCCCAGGGGGGTCCTGCTGGAGGGAATGGGGTTGGTGCCACCCGGTCCCAGTTTCTTGGGGTTTTCGGGGGGGCACCTGTAACCAGGTTTGGCCATTTCCCTTAGGGCCCTTCACCGGGTTAGACGGAGAGTTATTAAGGCCCTGGGTACGGTAGTCAGAGAGTTAGGCGGGGTGGTAGTGGCCCATCCCCGCATCACCATAGATCAGCTGTGGCTTTACCTGGCTGCTGGTCTTCCTCTGTCAGAACAGGGGAACACCATTTTCTTACAGGACCTGCAGTGGTCTCTGCGTGAGCTGGCGCAATTAGAGGGGGGAGTCGGGGGGCCAAGATAGAGATCTGACCCCCGCTCCGTGGCAGGTTAGGGGCGGAAAACTGGGTGGTGGTTTAGCAACTGCGTGTTCTCCATTGGGCATCTTTGGGGATGATTGACAGGTTCTCTCCAAGCTTGTGGTGGAAGCGACCTGAGCAGTTGGGGGGAACCTGTCTTTGGGTCCCGCACCTTTAAGTCCCCTGTTAGGGGTTAGCCAGTGGGACCCCCCTCATGCAAGTGCATGGCAGGGTCTCAGGTGAGGGAGGGGTCCCTCACCTGGACTAGCATGGAGCTACGCCCATATGTTGCCCAGGAAGTTTATGTGATGTCATATTCCGCCCCGGAAGCAATTGTTTGACCCTGCAGGTCCATTGTTTGGGTCATAGTTAGATATGTTAATTTATGCTAATTTAGTTGAATAAATTATGCTAATTTATTTTAATAAAAATGACCCAGTTTAAATCCAGCTCTTGTGTCCGTGTCATTACTCCGTCTCTTCTGCAATGTGCTATATATTAAGAACAGTGCATTTTCTACATTTTAAGTCTTTTTAACTACTTCACTACTTGCCACTCCTACTGCCACTACTACTACTTAAGACCTTAAATGCAAGCTACTTAAAGCAAGAAGTCATATAAATAAAATGCCTGAATTACTCTTATTAAATATGACCAATTTTGACATTATATTTGTCTGTGAAACATGACTAAATTCATCCCTATCTGCCTTCATTATTGTAGAACGAAACTATCATGTTTACCAGTCTGATTGAGAACTTCGTAGAGGAGGCGGTGTTGCTATTTTTTTTACAAAAAGTCATTAAATCTAAAAAACATCCAAGTTACACATGAACTTGCTCTCCCTGAGACCATCACTTGTGAGTTATCTTTAAACACCACATTATGGTTTCTACTATGTTACAGAACCCCAGATTACAACATTGAACATGTGAGAATATGTAAACTTCACTTCTAATGGGGGCAGTCTCCAGCCCATACCCTCTCATCTTTCTTGGTGACCTAAATATAGACTACACAACTCGACCAGGGTAAAGTAATAGACACAATTTACATAGACTTTTGTAAAGCTTTTGACTCAGTGGTACACAACAAACTACTTCTAAAACTAAAATCTTATGGCATTTCTGGACCCTGCACAAATGGATAACTGCGTTCCAGTCAAACAGACAAGAAGTGGTTTATCAAACCTGTATTTGTTCCCCAAGGCAGTGTTTTAGGACCAACTCTCTCTATTCTTTATATAAATGACCTTTGTGATAACATAAAAAGCAACTGCATCCTTTTCACAGATGATGTAAAACTATGACCAAGGAGAGATTCAACCTGGAAATAAGGAGGAACTTTCTGATGGTGAGAGCAATCAACCAGTGGAACGGCCTGCCAGCAGAGGTTGTGAATGCCCCATCACTTGATCAAATCTCAATCAACCAATGCTCAGTCTCACACATTGGCAAAAATAATCAGAATACAAAATGTGGAAGAAAGTACGGAGTCAGGTAATGCATTTCATGCATTTATCACTCTATTGCTGAAGTCATATTTTCTGTAGTCGAGTTTGGAGCGACTTACATTTAGTTTGAATCTATTACGTGCTTGTGTATTGCTGTGGTTGAAGGTAAAGTAGTCATTAACAGGAAGGACATTTTAGTATATGATTTTATGAACTACGTTTAGATCAGATCGGAGGCGATGTAGTTGTAAATTGTCTAATTCCAGTATTTCAAGTCTGGTGGAATAAGGTATTTTGTTGTAAGCAAAGGAGTGAAGGACTCATTTTGTGAAATATTTCTGGAGTCTCTCAATTGCATTAATATCTGATATGCACTGCAGGTTCCAGACAGGTGAGCTGTATTCCAGAAATCAAACAAATGTTTTGTAAGCTCTAGTTAGCAGCTTCTAGAGAAGAAGCTATGCAAGAAGCTAAACAAAGCGCCCTGAGTCACCTCGAGAAGGGCGGCATAGAAATCTCATAAACAACAAACAAACAAACTAGATGATCATGAGCTTATTGATGAGCCTCACTCAGTAAAGGACCTTGGAGTACTCATCTCTAATGATCTACAGTAAGTGCCAGAGCTCACTGCAGCAGCATTGCTAAGAAGGCATTAAGAGTGGTTAACCTAATCTTGTGTTGCTTCTTCTCTGGTAATATTGTACCTTTAACCAGAGCATAAAAAACATTTGTTAGACAAATTCATAAATATAGCTCATCTGTCTAGAACCCACACTACATATCAGACTTTAATAAAATTGAGAATGTCCAGAAACATTTCATGAAAAGAGTACATTCCTCTGTTCACAACAGAATACCCCATACCACCAGACTTGAAATTTTGGGCATAGATATAGAGCTAGGCCACCTTCAATCTATGTAGCACATAAAATTATCTACTACAATGTTCTACCTGTCAATGACTACTTCAGCTTCAACCCCAATAATACACGAGCCCACAATAGATACGAACTTAATGTAAACTGCTCTAAACTTGATTGCAGAAAAAATGAATTCAGCAACAGAGTGGGTTTCATGATTACTTTCTTTCACTGGCAAAAAAAAAGTTTGATGATGTTTTTTGTGGCCCCAGATTAATGGGCTATTTTAGGAATGGGCATTTCTTTGGTAGCAAATTGCTAAAAAAGTTTTTGGTGAAGCTAATGGTAATATTTATGTATAGCCATTTCATCTGGCATTCATTAATGCCAGGCTCCTTATAATGGCCATAGGTAGTTGTAATACCCTGACTTAAACCCATTTGTTTAGTGACCATTTATAATACTAAAAAAAAGTGATTTATGACTGTTTTTCACTTACAGTTGAAGCATACTTTACTCCTCTTACTTCACAGCCCTTCACTCTTCTACCCATACTTCACAGCCTTTCACTCCTCTACCCGTAACAGAATACCCTACGGAACTAGACTTACAATCCTGGGTCTTGAAAGCTTAGAACTACGACACCTTAACATGATCTAAATATTGCCCACAAGATCATATGCTGCAATGTCCTGCCTGTCAACGACTACTTCAGCTTCAACCACAACAACACAAGAGCACACAACAGATTCAAGCTTAATATTAACTGCTCCATACTTGACTATAAAAAATACAACTTTATTAATCGGGTTGTCAAAGCGTGGAAGTCATTACTGGACTTTGTAATATCATCCCCTAACCCCAACATTTTACCCTTAGACTATCCACGGTTGACCTCTCCAGATTCCTAAGAGGTCAGTAAGGGGAGTCCATAAGCGCACTAGAGTGCCTTTCGTCCCCTGTCCTATAGTCTCTCCTATATCTTCTATATCTTCTCTACTATATCCTCTATAACCTTCATTGTGTATTGGACAAAATAAATAAATAAAAATAAATAAAAATACCTGTGGTTCCAGAATCAAAATTTGAATGCTTGGCAACTGGCATGTATTTATGATGTCTGCAGTGAACCAGAGTCATATGATCACTTTTTCAATTTGCTTGTTCACTTAACTGTGTTACTAACTTAATAACTGCAGGGATTCACTTACGGTAACTGTGG
This sequence comes from Erythrolamprus reginae, assembly GCF_031021105.1. NCBI lineage: Eukaryota > Metazoa > Chordata > Lepidosauria > Squamata > Dipsadidae > Erythrolamprus > Erythrolamprus reginae. Next base: position 295,534,803 of record NC_091950.1, on the reverse strand, counting down.
CAAGAAAATTCATAAAATGAAGCAAAATTCACTTCACAACTTGTCTGGCTTAGCAATGAATATTCAGGGCTCAGCTAGTAGTAAATCAACGACTCACCTGTATTATTGGTGAATTTTCACTTTTAAAGTTGTGAAATCCTCAGTCAGTATTTTTATCTTGTCTTGTCTTTGTCAATCTGCATTTAATTGCCTTCTGGTATCTTTGATATTCTTGTTAGAAAGAGCCTTCATAAGCAGACACTACTGTTCTGAGATGAAGGAACAGTAGTATCTAAGTTAAGTGCTTAACTTAGATGCCTTTTCTATAGTTCAGATTCAATAGTTTAGTCTTGTCCAACATACCTTTATTCCAATCCAATCCAATTTGAAGAAGACACATTCTTGTACAGTTCATCTGGAAATGGCTCTGCAGTCTCAGTCGGGAAGCACAGACTTCACAAAATGGGACCATTGGAGTCCCACCAACTGAGGGTGATATTCTGTGACACTACTCATGTTTTATGTGCCTTTTACATAGTTTGGATTCAGTTGCTTTGACTTGTCCAGTACATCTCTAATCCTATGCATACGTTTAAGTTTAAATTGAGTTTTCAGTCTTGCTAGTTTTTATTTATTTATTTAATTTTTTATTTAATTTTGACAAATCAAGTGTTTTTAACTTCACTGGCTCTTCTGAAACATTGGATTTTGTTTTTAAAACATGATGTTTGCCTGCTGAGCTATTCCCTACCAAGCATATAGATTTTTTTAAATGGAATTAGGGAATTACATTTATGAAGTCACATTAGCTTTCTTGACAGAGAATGGCATCCCATTTACTTTTCTTGAGTTCTGATTCCTGTTATAAAACCCACTGGGCGTTTTTGGACAAATTGCAGTCTTCGTCTTAAGTTATCTGAAAATGTTGAGATAAAATTTTTGAATATTAATTAGTTAATATTTTTAGTCTCTTTCCATGTGTCTTGTAATATGACTGCTCATTCCCATGCTTTTTTTAAAGAGATAGATGGACCTCTGGGTATGGAAAACAGAGAGCTTTTCATGAAATTAACATGACTAGCCAAAAAGGTTAATGGGGCTGGATGCTTACCATATACCCATACCTATATCTATAACTATGCCTATACCTAGTAGTGAATTGATACTGGTGCAGTAGGCAACTGTGCAGCAGTAGTGGCCACCAGATTGTGCAATTTGTGTTTGGCCCTTTTGGTGACAGTCCTTTGGGTGCCGCCACCTTTTTTCTTGAAATTTTGGTCTTTTTGCTTTCTACGCATGCACAGAATCAAAATCTCATGAGGGGATGTCTGCATGTGTGAGATTTTGGTGATTTCTTTTTGCTTCAGCACATGGGCGGAAGCAAAAAATCACCAAAATCTCTCTCATATGCGCATTCCCTCATGTGATTTCAATACATTTTTTCTTCCTGCACATGCACAGAAGCAAAATCACAAGGGAAATGTGTGCACACCCACATGCGTAGCACCCAAGGCATGTGAGAATCTTCATGCTGCGTGCACAGTGCACCAGTAGCAACAGGTAAGAGGAATCCACCCCTGCCTATACCTATATGCGACCAAGAGAACTGCTCACCCAATAACTGGGAAATTGAGTCCAATTCTAAAGTCCAGAGAGTCCACACACAATCTTGAACCGCACAAAAACCATGATCTTGATGAAACAATGAATCAGATAAACTGCCACAAGGCTAAACCAGAACACTGTTCTTTTTATCTGTAGCACTAATTACAGCAGTCCCACCCAACCACAGGTGGCCTCATTTTCTCTTGTAATAACCCTTCAGTTGTTGTCTCCTATGCATCACTCTACGCATGCGTGGATGTGTCATTAATTCTTGTTCAGAATACAAGGATGATACAGATGATTGATCTCTTCCTAGGCTGTCTGCCAAACTCCCCTCTTCCCTGTCA
>NC_091950.1:295182872-295230372 GCF_031021105.1 Erythrolamprus reginae | reverse complement strand
GAGAAATAAGTTAAACAAAATATTGACAGAACATTAAGAACAAGGCATGCTGCTTGCTATTACTTCTGTTACTTAGATTTGGGCAGAATGTTAAGGGTGTTATCTGTCAGGTCTCCAAAGCTCTGATGCACTGCTTTGGTTTGATAAATGATTATGTGAAGCACTTGTCAAATGTTGGTTGCAACAACTCCAGACCTGCTCCCATTCTAAAATTAAAATGAAACAGTAGAACGATCGCTCTGGTGATCTCCTTTGGTTAATCAAGTCTTAGGACATGTGGTCTCAGCTCTGAAACAGTCCATCCAGGCAAAGCATGGAAGTGGAACATTCAATCAATTTGTGTTCATCATAAGTTGCATTTTTTACAACTACTTAAAGTTGTTAAAAAGCCTCTTACAAATGAAATTCTACGTGAGTTTACGGATAAGCTTTTTCCTCTCACTTTTTACATGGTCCACTTTTCCACTTCTTCGCCAACAAATCCATGAATGGAGAATGATGGCTACTAACTGTTGTGAGTGCTCCTTGTCCACCTCAGGTCATGTCAGATTCTGAGGAGGATGAGCCAGGCCCCTCTGGGTACCCTGGGCAAAGGGGATTGCCAGATTTAGCAGAGAGCGAGAGTGAGGCAGGAAGTGACGAGTGAGCCTGAGGAACCACTAGAGGGGGCTGATGTGACATTGGGGAAGTCAGACAGTGAGGAAGACATGAGAGTGGAAAGCCATTGGATTGACCCTCACTATAGAAGATTGCTTCAAAGATGAGAGGAGTTACAGAGTAAAAAGTATTAGCTTACAGGCCTTAGCTCTTTGAGGTGTGATGTCACTTTCAGGCAGTATAAAGGAATGGGATTGTGGGAAATGGGGCATGAAGACTCAGCGTTGTTCAATGGAAAAGATGGGAGGCTGGGTGGTGTGATTGAACAAGGCTTAAAAATCATAATTTCTGCTTCAAAAATACATTCTTGGTTTGATGCTGAGCTGGGGAAAGCTTTTGGTAAGCAAAAGCATATGTTTAAGTAAATGTATGGACTTTATCTAAAGAATGTGATAAGACAGAGTTTCTGGTGCTCTTCCCAGACACAGATTATAGCAAGCTCTAAAGAGAAAGTAACTTCTTGCGTTTTCATTATATATGTTTGTGTTCAACTAAAGAGTGGGTTTTATCATAAAAAAAGGGATTTATGAGTTGGGGTTCAATCCAAGGCCTGTGCACAGAACATTAATGGATTGCTTTCCATGGCTAGCAGATCTACACCAATTCTGGTCCAGATAAATGTATATTATGTTTACTTCTTTGATTTAACATAGCTATTTAAACAAAAGTTCCGCAGTTCCGCACTTCTGCATAGATATCACATGTGAAATTTCACAATCAATAGGTATGTTAAAGTACCATTAGAAGTAGAAGTAGTAGAATTCTTTATTGGCCAAGTGTGATTGGACAAATAAAGAATTTGTTTTTGGTGCAAAACCAAAGGAAAAAAATCCAAAACATTACATCTTGCATCAAAGGTTCAGGGTATTAGCTAGTGTGTCTATTATATTTTGAATCATTTTTTGAACTCTGATGGACCTGCATTGCAAAAAAAAGATATGAATATTTAAATATATTACACTCTATCAGTGTATGTTGAATTAAATATGTGTAAATGAGCAAATGTAATTTCAGTAGGCATAGCACAATGATTAAAATTTCCACTAAGCATATGGACTAAGATTAATGTTATTAAAATGAATATTCATTTAGATTAATGAAAATTGGAAAATAACAGGGGAGATAATTGATTAGAACATTTAGACCAAATAAGGGATCAGTTGCTGTCTAATGGTTATTGGAAAGTGTTTTACTTTTAAAATACGACTTACCTGTGACATTCACTTGGCACTATGATACAGCTGTAATATGCTGCAATCAAACATCATGGTCCTGAATGCTTTAAAACATTTGAAAATTTCGGGTATGTAAGAGATGCAGTGTTTGAATAGAAAGAAATCATCCAATTTTATAAAAGAGTTAGGAAAAATGAAAGCTTGCTAGATTGGTTTATAGCTATATGTAAAGAAAATGAACTATCAAATTTTGGAGAACAATTTGGCCAATTATTAAGAAAAAATTCTGATGATTTGAAATTTAAAATTTATGTTAATTCATTGGAAAATAGAAAAAAGATTTTAGTGTTCCTTAAACAATGCTTACTTTAAAAAAAATGACTGAACTTTATATATGTTTTTAGTAGTGTTACAACATATTCAAAACTCATATTATCAAGGTTTTAAAACTCAGATTAGCTGGCCTTTTTCAGCTAGTTAAGAATCTTAATGAATTATGGAACTATATTCCAAGAAGATAGAATTTATTACCAAGAAGAATTTTGTATTGCGCCTAGGGCATAGCAAAGAGGATAATTTGATGTAAATGGAAAGCAACTAAATCTCCTGATTTTGAGGAGTGGATTCAAGACATGAGCCTTTTACTTATTTTTTGGAAAATACTCATGTTCTAAAAATGAGAAACCTAAAAAGACAGATTAAAGAGAATGACTAAAATCAAGAGTATGACTAGACTAAATAATAGAGTTAATTGTAATCAATACCTATGGATATTACTTATAATATCAATACTTATCAATACTTATGCCGCCAGGCCTGGGGCCATTAGATCTTTGCCCCCTGCCCAATGAATGTGTTGAGAGAATGCGGAGTGAATGGAATGATTGTTTTTTATGGTTTCTGGGACTTTTAAAAATATTTTTAATTAGTTAATTGGATTAAGATATTGTGTATTGCATATTTTATATGTTGTGAACTACCCCAAGTCCTCGGAGAGGGGCGCCATAGAAATCCAATAAATAAATAATAAATAAATAAATATTGCATTACATGGAATCTATTTTTCCTCTTCCTGTTTTGTATTAATGACCCCCCTCCCTTTTTTATCACATTTAATTTCTTAGCAATAGCAATAGCACTTAGATTTATAGGTATAAGTATAAGATTTTTTATTTTTCTCCACCATGAAATAAAACAATATATAGTTATAAACACAACAACAATGCTTAAAATCAATCATATATACTGCTTCACAGTGCTTTACAGCCCTCTCTAAGCGGTTTACAGAGTCAGCATATCACCCTCAACAATCTGGGTCCTCACTTTATCCACCTCGGAAGGATGGAAGGCTGAGTCAACCTTGAGCTTGGGGAGATTTGAACTGGTAAACTACAGCCAGAGGTCAGCAGAAGCAGATTGCAGTACTACATTCTAACCACTGTGCCACCAAGACTTATAACTTGTAACATATACAATATTACAGGGAACCAAAGCTAACAAATTTGAGAGAGAGAGACAGACAGAGACAGACACAGACACACACAGAGAATATGTTATAAAGCGGGTTGGATTTCCAGCATTCTATCTTGTTTAGGAAATATTAGCTGACACATAATATTTATTCTGCATAAGAATTGTTCCAAAATAGTGAAGGAAAGGAATCCTCATCAAGATTTAAATAAATAGTGTCCATAGAACCATTTCTTTCTCTCTCTCTCTCTCTCTCTCTCTCTCTCTCTCTCTCTCTCTCTCTGTGTGTGTGTGTGTTTGTGTTGGATTTAAAAACAATTAACAGCTGTTATGTCTATAAAAGTGTCTCTGTTCTTAGTATATGAATTAACACTTGCCAAGGATTTAGGTCTTTTGATCATAAAGCAAAGATGTGTGGATTACTATAGAAACCTATTGGCTATGTCAATGGCTATTTAGTTACACATGATATAGATAATGCAAACAGCATGGAACTGGATTCATGTTGGGTTTAAATACTTGGGTGTACAAAAGAAATCCATCATATTTGCTTTCATGGCCCTATAAAAATGCAATCAGATGCTAGCACAACAGATTGTAAATTAACAAAACATAGTCAAATTTCCACTAAAATGTGGGAAGCCTAATATTACAACATTTATATTTATCTGATTTGATTTTCTCCTCTGGAGTTCAAGTAGATAGAGAGACAAAATTATGCATCATTCTGCTGGAACATGACACCAAATTAAATATAATTTTTATACAGCTGTTCAAATTCATTAAACACATTCATGTATTGCCACATTACAATTTTTTTTGGCAATCTATAATTGTTTAAATGACCCCTTCAAATAATAGCACATATTTCTTAAGTCAATATATTGGTGTTAGGAGAATGTTATGTTTGGTGAGTGTGTGTGATCTATTATTCTATAAGGCTGATTGTTCTATGCTGAAACAAAATTTACTATAGCTGGATAAAAATTGGGGGGGGGGGATCTTTTTTTAAAAAAGATAGTGGTGTCCACAGAACTGGTTCTGTGATGTGGGCAAACAGGTCTGAACTGGGAGGAACCCACCTTTGCTCTAAACCTATGACCCATATCTTCCTGACCAGTGAAGGGCCCCTCGTCTTCTGCACTACCGCTGTGCCCCTTATTGCACATTTTCAATGCAGATTTTGACATGTACTGAAACAATAACAATGGTCAGGAACAGTAATGGGATGCTGGTTACATTGACCAGTATCAGTTGGGAAAACTGGAACTGTGTGCCCAGCTGCATATCCCCAACATGCACACAGTGCCCCCACGCATGAGATCCGACTTCTGCGCATGCATAGCAAGCAAAATCTTGCAGGAGGACACGCGCTCGAGTGAGGTTTCAGCAATTTCTGGCAATATTTTTTGCTCCTGCGCATGCGCAGAAGCAAAAAATTCTGCAAAAATTACCAAAATCATGTGAGTTTCCTCCAGGAGGGAAGTGTTTTTAATAGGAAAGTGAACACAAGAACAAGGGGACACAATCTGAAGTTAGTTGGGGGAAAGATCAGCATGAGAAAATATTATTTTACTGAAAGAGTAGTAGATCCTTGGAACAAACTTCCAACAGACGGGGTAGATAAATCCACAGTAACTGAATTTAAACATGCCTGGGATAAACATATATCCATCCTAAGATAAAATACAGAAAATAGTATAAGGGCAGACTAGATGAACCACGAAGTCTTTTTCTGCCATCAGACTTCTATGTTTCTATGTTTGTATGTTTCCTTACACAACATTTTGCTTGCTGTGCATATGCAGAAGCCAAATCTCATGTGTGGATGCGCATGAACATGTCGGGGATGTGCAGCTACATGCACAGTTCCCGTTTTTCCAACTGAAAGCTGTACACCGGTCCACGTAACCAGCAGCCCGTTACTGTTTCTGACCATTGTTATTGCTTCAGTATATGTTAAAATCTGTATTGAAAATCTGCAATAAACATAGGCTTAACAGAGGCTTTTCACCTCAGATGAATGAATGAATGAAAAGCAAGAGAACAAAGCAAGGAGAAAAGTACCACCTTACAAGCCTGGAGAAAAAAATGTAATGAATCAATAAATAACAATAAAAGTAGTGAAGATGCTCCCAAATATGTGATGTGGTGCAACAGTTAAGCTTGACGTTTGTTACAATACGACACCACTTTTCCTTTGCCTTTATCTGTTCTAATCATTTTATCCTTTTAATAATTTTCAATTCCTTTTGTTTTCAATAGTAACTGCCCCATAGCTATTACTCCATTTCACCACCACCCTTTCCTTCCTTTTTGCTCTGGATGAAAAATGAATAAACAAACAACATTTTACCCCAAGGGTTTATGATTTCAAACAATTACTTTCTGTGTAAGAAAACAACACAACAAAGTCTTTTTATGGAAGACAAGCTTATGAAGTTAGAAAAATTGAAGTCGCCTTTAGACAATTTGGCAGGGAAAGATAGAAGCAGATATGCCTGGAATACAGCCGAGGAAAAATGCTTTACTAAAATGAACCAGTATAGCAAAAAAAATCTATTTCTTCACTGCCAACTGGGTTCTCTCAGAAAATGTTATAGAGAAATAATACATTATAAATCCGGTTAGCCTATAATTAGCCTGCACCTTGTTAAAGTGGATTTTCGTCACTTACAGCTTTTTTTCCTTTAATAAATGATATATACATTCAATTTCTCCTGTAGAACTGAAATAGCAGGTACAGGACTGATCATTATGTTATTTATTAAATAATGTTATTAAAACTTACAGTTGGAACAATAAAAACTAATACAAACTAAAAAAAGAAGAAAGAGAAAAGATGAAGACAAGAAAAAGTAGGAAGAAAAATAGGAAACTCAATTGATAATTAATAATAATAATAACAACAGAGTTGGAAGAGACCTTGGAGGCCTTTGAGTCCAACCCCCTCTTAGGCAGGAAACCCTACACTACTTCAGACAGATGGTTATCCAACATCTGCTTAAAAACTTCCAGTGTTGGGGCATTCACAATTTCTGGAAGCAAGCTGTTCCACTGATTAATTCTTCTGACTGTCGGGAAATTTCTCCTTAGTCTTAAGTTATTTCTCTCCTTGTTTAGTTTCCACCCATTGCTTCTTGTTCTACCCTCAGGTGCTTTGGAGAATAGGTTGACTCCTTCTTCTTTGTGGCAACTCCTGAGATATTGGAACACTGCTATCATGTCTCCACTGGTCCTTCTTTTCATTAAACTAGCCATGCCCAGTTCCTGCAACCGTTCTTCATATGTTTTAGCCTCTAGTCCCCTAATCATCAGATAACAGAAATAATAATAATAATAATAATAATAATAATAATAATAATAATAATAATAATAATTTATTAGATTTGTATGCCGCCCCCCTCCGAAGACTCGGGGCGGCTCACAACAAGCGATAAAACAATATTGTACAGGCACAAAAAAAAGTTGGATACAAGACTGGTGTCAAATGCACATTTGAAGCTAAGAGTTGAATGGGTGCCAGCTTCCTTCAGTGTGAGTATATGTGAATTTCTGAAGAGCAGGAACAAACCAGTGATAGGAAAAACAGCTGTGCTATTTTCTGTACCCCGTTACTGGTAGTCCTCAACTTGCAACCATCCATTTAGTGACCATTTGAGGTAACAACAACGCTGAAAAAGATTACATATGAAGGTTTTTCAGCTTACAACAGTTGCAGCCTTCCCCTGGTCATATGATCAAAATTTGGATGCTTAGCAACTGGCATATATTTATGAGGGTTGCAGTGTCCTGTGATCATCTTTTGCAACCTTCTGACAAGTAAAGTCAGTAAGGAAGCCAGATTCGATTAACAACCATGCTAGTAAGTGAACTACTGCAATGATTCCTTTAGTATCTATAGCAAAAAAGGTCAAAAAATGGGGCAAAATTCACTTACCTGTTGTGATTATCAATTGACATTTTGGACTCCATTTTGCTTCTAAGTCGATGCCTGAAGTGATAAAATACAGTAGAATGAAATTCACCAAAATCTGTGGAAAATGCAATCCAAATGGAACATCTCATCCATCATTTTAGGTAAAATAAAGAACAGTGTTAAAATCTGGAAATGGATTTTACTAGTTCACCTCCTAACCAGTTTAAACAAGAAAGTATAGCACACGGATGTCAAACACTACGTTGCCATCACATGTTGTTTTTTGACATTTTTCCCATTTGTGGAGCTGGGGTGGACATGGCCTGCGTGTGACACATCCAACCCGCGGGCAACCAGTTTGACACCCCTGTTATATGTGAAAACAGATGTAGTTTGTGTCAGGGTTCCAAAGTAATACCTTCAACAAAAGGAAACTCCAAGGCTTGAGTTTTTTCAAAGTTCCATTTTATTAGAGATGTCATGTTGGCACATCTGGGAAAACCCGAATCTGAAAGCTTCAGGGTTTTCCCCATCGAAATAAAAGTCCAAGTCCCTGCCCCAGCACTCACATGTCCATCACATGGTCCAATCGATGTACTGTCCGAACTGGAAATGCTTCCCAGTCATACCCTTCCAGGTCCAGGGCAGAGTAGTCTTGACTCTTGGAGAAAGGAATGTCATTTTGACATTCTCCCCAGGTCCATCCAATCCCTGCTCCCAATCTCCCACAGCACCAAATGTAGCAGGCCTGAAGATCCAAAGCCAGAAATAGTTTCTATGCCTGATAGTTTGTGTGTTTTTATGTGTATGCGTGCATGTATATAAATGCAGAAACAGCGAGAGAACAGAATACGAACATACATATGATAATGAAGCATAATGTATTTAAAGAGACCCATATGTTCTTTCATCTAACCATGGAACGTTTTTAGCAAAGATGCTCTTTTGGCATGTTGAAGGAAAATTTAACTATTTGATGTTTCAGTATTTATTGCTTTAATGATTGCAAAACGTACTCAAGGCTTCCAAGAACCACTATTAACTCAATAATAATTGCTTTTTTAAAAAAATGATTGATACTATATGCTTAAATCCATGCACTGTCTTGTATAAATTCATTTAGCATGGTTACAACCAATTGTTTAGTTTTCACAAAATAAAAGGAATAAATCCTTAAATACAAAGATGTACATGTCCCCTTCCCCCAATACAAATTCTCTATAAGACTGTAAAACACTTTTTATTCCCTGTTGAAGCAATGGCGGGTTGCTGCCGATTCAGACTGATTTGTCCATACCGGTGATGGGAATTTGTGCCCGCTCACTGAACTGGAAGTGAACTAGTGTAACTAGTCCTCAGGTCTGAAATGCCTGCAAAGAACCCTCTGCGCATGCACAGAAGCTTCTGCACATGCACAGAGTGTCATTGTGTGATATGACACAGACACACCCATGAGTGATGCAAGTGTGCACGTACAAATCACGCACTTCTGACACAATGCAAATCAGTAGGGTAGGTAAATAGAACCTACCCCTGTATTGAAGGATACATTCTCATGGGAGTGAATCTTCTACTATATATGTATAGTAATAGTAGTGAGACAGAGCCAAAAGTTGGTGGGACAATATCTTCATTATTGAGAGTCAGCATGGCTAATGATGACGTGGTTAAGATGTTGGACCAGCAGTGAAGAATATCAACTACAGACGTTTACTAGGTGACTTGCTCTCTCTGATGCCAGCCTTCCCCATAGGATTTCTGTTGTAGAAAAAGATAGGAGGAAAATATTCTGTGTACACAACCTTGAATTCTTCAGTGATCAGTCAATTATTCAGTCATCAGGGTTTCCTCCTTTTGCTCTTCCTTCTTGTCCATCCCATTGATGGTGGGGGGAAAAAGGGTGGCTTTTAGGACAACATAATTTATGTGGTGAGCTTGTAAAATTAGTCTGCAAAGTCCAGGAAGATCTAAAGCAACAGTTTGGGCTCATTTTAGTTTTCCCTTATACAAAACCCCAAGAAGATATCTTTCCAGTTGGTCAGCCTTTGTTCTCGCAGAAGAACTGCTGTGTTGGTAACTTTGTTCTTATTTGTTAATTAACTTTGTTAACAGCACCATCATCAGCAACAGCAAATGGAATATTAGAAGGGAAATGCTGGAATTAGTTGATTGTCCTCACAGGACAGTAATAAAATGTAGGTGTTTGGAGATCATTAACTTTCTATTTATAGAGTTATTTTAAAGGTATATTTGATCATGTGGCTTCTCTTGCATTGGAAGAGACTGCTAAACTGGATGATGTGTTTATTTGTTTGTTTGTTTGTTTGTTTGTTTGTTCATTCGTTATTTATTTATTTATTTATTTATTTATTTATTTATTTATTCATTCATTCATTCATTCATTCATTCATTCATTCATTCATTCATTCATTTATTTATTTATTTATTTATTTATTTATTTATTCTATGCCGCCCAATACCGAAGATCTCTACTTCCACTTAGGAGCTTTTTTTTAGGACAAGCTTACGTATAGTCCCCAATTTATAGTCCCCAACTTATGACTGATTGCTTAGCGACTGTTTGACATTATAACAGAATTCTGAAACAGTAACTTAAAAAATGGTTTTGAAATTCTGACATCCTGATTCCTCCCCCCTCCCATCTGCTCATGTGACTACATTTTGGATGCTGGGCAACTGACCCATGTTTACCGTATGATAATTTGCAGTGCCTTGTCTTTATGTGACTTTGATTTTTAATATTTTGGACCAAAACTTTACCTCTAGTTTCCAGCAAAATCAATCAATTTATTAGATTTGTATGTATGCCGCCCCTCTCTGAAGACTCAGAGTGAACAATAGATTTATTTAATGATTGCAGTGTTCCCTTGAGGACCATTCTCATAAAATTGGACACAGTCATGTAATGATCCATTTTATGACCATCACAATTTGACTCAAATTGTGGAATTGACTCAAATTGTGTGGACAATTATGTTCATAAGTCAAGTATTACCTATATACGTTTTTGCAAAATGTAGACGGTTCCTAGTAACTATCCTGCATTGTCAGATGCTATCTGAATGAAAAAAAACCTTGTGAACTTTACTTAAATCTAATGATAGGGAGTGTTTAGACCAGTGTTTCTCAACCTTGGCCATTTGAAGATGGCTGGGGAATTCTGAGAGTTGAAGTCCGCACATCTTCAAACGGCCAAGGTTGAGAAACACTGGTTCACACAAAATGTTCCAATAGACATGCAGAATTCCAGCCATCTAGCAATGGTGCTTTTTTCTAAGGCAATTCAAAAGAACAGAAAGCCAGCTGACCTTTCAAATTGATTTATGAGTAGACCATGGACCATCTGTGTCTGCTCTTCTCCAAAATGCAGTTTATTTGGCTTTTCAGATTGTTTTCTGGTTATCCACTCTTGTGTGGCATAGAGGCAGCTGTACCAAACCAAACCAACTTAGCTTCAGCTTAGATCAGCTAAGAGAATTAATGTTAAAATTGGCACTCACCAGAAAGTTTCAGGGCTGTGAACTAAATTGGAAATTTGGAATGGCTGGTGGGAAATGAAAGTCAGTCAATAACTATTCCTCTAATTTGCCAAGAAAACAATATGGATGTGGCAATTTCAATTTAAGGAAAACTTTATGCTTAATTTATTTTATAGGCGTTATTTCTGAAAAACTGTGTTATAGAGAGTATCAAATATAATTCTCCAGCTCTCTTTTAATCTATCATTTTGACTCCATGGATGTAATTCCTGATTAGGTTCTGCTGAAAATTCACTCTGTGATATAATGAGGTTTCTTCTAGAGATAAAGTTCCATTTGCTCTATTCATTTGAACAGAAATTATGCTTTAGGAGGTGAAAAAGCTATCCTTCCTTTTTATCAAAAACCATAATTCCAGAAAAATGAACCTGAGAATGCTATCCATTACTTTGGCTTTCTTTTCCTCTTTCTCAATCTTGCCCTCTGACATTCAGCAAACGAGGAGCATGTGGTGAAACATCTAAGCAAGAGTGCACATATATCATTTTGCCAGTTCTCCTAACTACTCAAAATTTCCGCTACCAGTTCTCCAGAACCTGTTGGAACTGCTGGATTTTACTCCTGGTACAATCTGACAACATATGGGGGCAGATCATCACAGTGGGAGAACATTACGACAATGTGCACTGAAAGGGAATTTGAGGGAGATTTACATTTAAAATGTTGTATATTGGGGAAATAGGGTACAAAAACTCTCTACGCCAGGAACAGCAATGAATTTTTCTAGGAGATTTTGTGGTCTCTACTTATAGCCCCTAAGCCAAAGACATCTTCCCAGAGAAAACAAAGCCCATGCTCAGGTATACAGTATCAAATCAGGCAACTACCCTGTTACAAAAACACTTTCTCGGAAAAACTGTACTGTAAGCTTAGCCAGAGGATATTCAGAAGGTCCAAGAATGCTGTTAAAGATAATGCTCATGTTACAACAATTCGCCTTATGACTGTTCAAAGTTACAAAGGCACTGAATAAGGGGCGAGTACAAGTGCACTAGAGTGCCTTCTGTCCCCTGTCCTATTGCTCTCCTATATATCCTATACCTTTCTTTTATTCCTATATCTCTTCTTCTATTCTTTCATTGATATGTTCTATTACTTTATCTTCTTTTCTATTATTTTTTAGATATATTTTACTATGAATATCTCCTCTATAACCTTCATCATGTATTTTACTATGTGTATATAGATATATACCCACTAAAACCCTCATTGTGTATTGGACAAAATAAATAAATAAATAAGTAAGTAAGTGAGTGAGTGAGTGAATGAATGAATGAATGAATGAATGAATGAATAAATAAATAAATAAATAAATAAATAAATAAGGGAGACTTATGATGGCTCCTTGGAATTTTGGCTGTTGTGGCATCCTTCAGCCACATGATAGTGATCTAGAATGATGCTGTATGCCTGGTTCATGAATTGCAGTGAGTTGCAGTCACATAATTGTGATTTCTAATTTTCCCTGCTGGCTTTCTGCAAGCAACGTCATTGAGAAAGCCAGCAGGAAGTTGGAAATTATAATCCCTTGAAGTCCTTGTTTAATAATCTGCATGGCCCTCGTTTAACAGCAGCAATGGAAGCTGCTGGAATGCCATCACCAAATGACATGGTTATCTGATTTTTCAATTTACAACCACATTGCTTAATGATGGAATTCCTCATCCCAATTAGCATTGTAACCCAAGGATTACTGTCAGCAAAAGAAAGTAACTCCACAAAAAGGGGAAAATATGTTCATGGAATGATTATTTATTTGTTTTTTAAAAACTCCATTGTATTCGCACTCCTCCCCAATTCCCTCAGAATTTATAACTAATAGCTTCACTGAGTGCATTATATCTATTTCTATAAATCTGTATCTCATAGTACCTGCCTTACCATTTTAGACTTACATTGTTTACCTGCTCTGCATTCCTTTGATTAAAAATGTCATCTGTCAGCATCCCAGAAGTATGCCAGAAGTATTTCTCTAGCCTGGCCTCCCATCTAGGATTAGGTTTTCTTTAAGACCTGGATGGCCTCCAGTGTTTCATTCTATCTGCTGTTTATGCTTTCCACTTTTATATTTTATTGATTGTATTTTACTTTAATTATTGTGAGCTACCCAGAATCTTTGGACAACAATTAAGTTTAAAACAATGTCTCCTTCTCCTTCTTCTTTTTCTTCTATGTTTGCTGTATATCACATGTATACTTCTATGTTGCTGCCATAATATGTATGGTGTAATTTGTATATAAACAAGAATTATAATCCCATCCTTCTGGGGGCCAGTCTTTGCTTCCAGTGTTGTCAGTTTATTCTTATTTATTTATGTATACATTAGATTTATATGCTGCCCACTCTCAAGAGACGTAGGGCAGCATATAAATCCATTTAAAGAATAAAGTTTATTCTCCAAAGAATGGCTTTCACTTAAAATGTCCCCATAAAATATTGTATTATAATGCCATTCAATTTGGTTATTTAATGGAAGACTTATTTTTAATTCTTTCCAAAATTTAAACATAAAATACTGTTTTTCTAACAAATGATAGAGTGAATGTATACACCAATCCATGTGCTATGTTCATGGGAAAGTCATGCTTATCATCAATCAGCAATCCTTATTTTCATACTGAACATATTATGCCCTCATCACCTCGAGGTTCTACTACTGTAATGCTCTCTACATGGGGCTACCTTTGAAAAGTGTTCGGAAACGTCAGATCGTGCAGAATGCAGCTGCGAGAGCAATCATGGGCTTCCCTAGGTATGCCCATTTTACACCAACACTCCGCAATCTGCATTGGCTGCCGATCAATTTCCGGTCACAATTCAAAGGGTTGGTTATGACCTATAAAGCCCTTCATGGCATCGGACCAGAATATCTCTGGGACCGCCTTCTGCCGCACAAATCCCAGCGACCAGTTAGGTCCCACAGAGTTGGCCTTCTCCAGGTCCCATCGACTAAGCAATGTCGTTTGGCGGGACCCAGGAGAAGAGCCTCCTCTGTGGCGGCCCCGACCCTCTGGAACCAGCTCCCCCCAGATATCAGAGTTGCCCCCACCCTCCTTGTCTTTCGCAAGCTTCTTAAAACCCACCTCTGTCGTCAGGCATGGGGGAATTGACATTTTCCCTCCCCCTAGGCTTATAGAATTTATACATGGTATGCTTGTATGTATGAGTGGTTCTTTAAATTGGGGTTTTTTAGATTATTTTTAATATTAGATTTGTTTACATTGTCTTTTTATACTGTTGTTAGCCGCCCCGAGTCTTCGGAGAGGGGTGGCATACAAATCTAAGAAAGAAAGAAAGAAAGAAAGAAAGAAAGAAAGAAAGAAAGAAAGATTTTCCAATTTAATGAATGCTGTACATGCTGGCTAGAAATCCATTTTCTTCACATACGTGGTGAGGCATGAAGGGACCAAGAATTCCATCCTGATCCAGAACCTTAAAAAGACACATCAGGGCATCTATGTCATCAACATACAACTCCCACTTCAAAAGGAAGATGGAGAAAGGAAAATGGAACCCAATATTTCCTGGTTCATTATCTTCTAAGAAAACCCTCTCCAAAACTACGAGGGGGAAAAAAAACCCTGAAAAGGAACATGCTGACAACAATCTTGCATTATATTTGCCCTTGAGCAACTTGTCTATGCTTCTTCTCAATTCAGTGCATCAGTCAGAGATGCTTGTGACTTGGTTCCTATTTGGCTTGATTCCTTGTCAGGTCAGAATGAAGAAGAAGAAAAAATAATGATCTAAAAAAGGTTATGAAAGATGTCATTGTCACTTTATCATGAGTTACTCAGACTTGGGACTGTGGAGTAACCTAATGAGGCTAAGACACTATGTGCAATGTCAGGTATGCATTCTCATTAATACTGGAAGGCCCATCAGATTTGATCAAAGCCAGAGCATGAGGCAGCCCAGGGTGATTTGGAGCATATGTTAATTTAGCCAGGATAGAATAGGTAGATTTCAACCTGCTCCATTCCCGTTGGAGAATGAAGACACCCAACCTGTGTCTCTAGGATTTTGTTGTAATGTAAATAAAAGTAGCAAGACAACTGAGGCAGGGAGATGGGAAAACAAAATAAAACAACAGACTAAATTGAAACATTGTACAGAAGAAATGACAACAGAGTAGCACCAGATGCAAGCTTCAGCAGGTCTGTTTCCAAATCACAGTAACCTTTAGAATGATTGCAACTGATTGATCTAGTTACAGTGACTTGGAAACTGGTCATGGGTTTGCCCTATGGTGCATATTTTTATCATTCACTCTACTTTTTTTTGGTTAAATTTATATTTATTGACAAAGAAATAAAGGGTGATTAGTATAGATCTATTTCAAGTTATTTAGCTCTCATCAGCTATCCATACCTTTCTGGGATTCAAACCTGGGCTACTTGCATATTAGTTAGATATATTAATCTCTAAGCCACAGGCTCTCTTCACTTGGTTGGCTATACCTGTTCTGCCGGCATGTTTCAACCACCCATAATTACAGGGTAATTAGTCCAGGAAGACACACATCACACGATAAAAGGAAAACCCAAAAGTTTTTATAAACAGAAAAACAGAAACAGCTCCCTTTTTAAATGTCAAAGGCATTTTCTGGTACACACAAGGCACAGGTTAAATGCAATCCAATTGCTCACCCAATAACTGGGAAATTGAGTCCAATTCTAAAGTACAGAGAGTCCCCACACAATCTTGAACAGCACAAAAACCACAATATTGACAAAACAATGAATCAGATAAACTGCCATGAGGCTAAAACACTAGGGTGCACTTTTATCTGTAGCACTAATTACAACAGCCCCACCCAACCACAGGTGGCCTCATTTTCTCTTGTAATAATCCTTCAGTTGTTGTCTCCTATGCATCACTCTACCCATGTGTGGATGTATCATTAATTCTTGTTCAGAATCCAGGGATGGTACAGATGATTGATCTCCTCCTGGGCTGTCTGCCAAACTCCCCTCTTCCCTGTCACTCACGCTGGTCAGAGGAGGCTTTGTCGGCAGATTCCATTGGGAGCAAAACAGGCCTGCGGCATGTGGATGTTTCCCCCACATCCACCTGCACATTCCTTGGGGCAGGAGCTGGGCCAGAGCTAACCACAACAATACCAGGGAGAGATTAAGTGTTTTTTTCCCAGTGAGACTGGTCTATCAGGGTAACCTGGTCTACCTCAAATATGGGGCAGAGCGTACAGAAGCATATGCTCTGCCCCATATTTGGTAGACCATAATTCACTCTACTGTTCCTATATCCCTTGTTTTAAGTGGCTGTGTTAATGTGTTTATGACTATTGTTAGCCAATGAATAAATTAGTGACATTTGCTAGCATCCAATTTATTTTAGGCAGTTAATCCCTTATACCTTTGCCTCAAAGCCCAAGAACTAACTTTGTTTTAGTCAGGGGGAGGCATAATCTTGCCTTTTGGACATGTCCTCTCATTTGGAAACACCCTTAGTCTTTCTGTCTGATATTTGACAGACACATTCCCCACCATAGTAGTTATGACTGCTACAAATTTCATTGAATTATTTGCCAGTGCAAAAATGTTAGGGTTGTTTTTACTATAGTTGTTTAAGAAAAATATCAGAATTTTTCCCTAGTAATATTTAGGGTCATGACAGAGCTGAACAGTGGTCGGTGAACTGGATATCTATGAATCAAATTAAGTAATCTTAATATTTATTAGGTATAGTGAAAACATGAAGGAGAGAATAGGGGATTTTTCATTCAAGGTATAAATATTGTATGTCAGAATATCCTATGGCTACAGGATATTTATATTGTTGTCAGATGTTTATTTTCAGAGAGCTTGGCTAAAAGGAAATACCCTATCTTGAAGTGAAATGCAAGATTCGTTTATCATTTAAACTAAAATTCCAAAGATTGCCAAATCCCTGACTTGTCTGAAAAATCAAACTGTAATTTACTATTTAGTCTTCCTATCAAAATTGCCAATTATCTAAATAGCTCTGAACATATTCTTCCCTCCCTTGGACAGATTTAATATTCCTGTGTATTTCTTTGAAGTTGAATTTCTTGGCTATTCCTTGACAGTGCTTCTAATCTCTTGCAGTCTCTTTGAAGTATTTCTCTCCTGGCTAGATTTTGCTATTCCACCCAATTTTGTATCTTTACCACTTTCATTATTAAGATGCACCAAATATATCATAGCCTTTCCAATGGTGATGTGTGAAAACGTAGACTATAAAACTACATTCGTAAATACTGTACGTCTCCTCACACCTTTTTATAGATCTCCATCATCAATGCTTTGATTGTTTAGCATTAACGGAAACATATCATGTTGTTCTCACCCAGCAATCTATCACAAGTGTCTATTATCTTATTTGATTTCTAGTTTTTGTAATTTGTTTTAATTACAAGCTAAACACATACACACAAAAGTAATTATTTTAAGTAATTATTTTAAGAACATTAATTGAAGATACAGATAAAGTTTGAACTGTAATGAGATAATCTACTTTTTTTGGCTGATAGATAAGAAAGCAATGAAGATTAATGGACCACAGGACTAATAAATACAAATGAAAAAACTGCTGGATATGCAGGAAGAAGTCTGAATATATAGAAAAAGTGCCTGCATATGTAAAAATCATTGAGAACAATGTTCTCAGTAGGCATGAACATAAATATTTGAAGGAATAAATAATGATGATGATGATGATGGTGGTGGTGATGTTGGTAGTGATCACGGTGATGCATGATGATGATGATCATCGTCATCATCATTTTGAATAAATATAGGCCAACCAAAAATAACTCAGTGAATTTTAATTTTGGGAATTCACTAAGAATTTAGAAGCATATAGGATTTTAAATTAACTCAAACATTTTTTAAAAACTCAAGCTAAATAATCTGATCTTCTGGGGATTACAGAATGGTGGAGACTGAATATAATGTTTATCTAAAGGATCATTTAAGAAAATAGGAAAGAAGCTTTAGATTCAAACTCTGTTGCTGCCACCCTTTATGAATCTTCAATTTAAAAGCAAACAAAAGATCAAGGACCTTATTATTAGATTAGTCAAAATTCTTCTCATGGATGTAAAAGCATCACACATGCTCAGTAGCGCTCAACAAAGGAGTCTTTTAAAAATCATATTCACCACTTCCAAATTTGTGTTGAGCGGAGATAGCAGTACAGTGGTACCTCTACCTACAAACTCCTCTACTTACGAACTTTTCTAGATAAGAACAGGGTGTTCAAATTTGTTTTGCCTCTTCTCAAGAACCATTTTCCACTTACAAACCCGAGCCTCCAAAACTGTAACCAGAAAAGGCAGGGAAAAGCTTCTGTGGGGCGTCTCTGGGATAAGGTGACCAGATTTTAGCATTGCTAAAGAGGGACACCATTGATCAGGGGGGAGGCGGGGGGGGGTGTCTTAATTAAAAATTTGGTGTACATGAAGCAAAAGAAAAATCTTTCTTTTTTTCTCTCTCTCTCTCTTCCTCCCTCCTTTTCTCTCTCTTTCTCTCCCTCTTTCTTTCTCTTTTCCTTCCTTCCTTCCTCTCTTTTCTCTCTCTCTTTCTCTCTTCCTCCCTCCCTCTTTCTCTTTCTTTCTCTCCTTTCCTTCCTTTGTATCTTTTTTCTCTCTCTTTCTCTCTCTCTTCATCCCTCCCTTTCTCTCTCTCCCTCCCACTTTCTCACTCTTTCTTTCTCTCTCTTCCTTCCTATCTTTCTCTTTCTATCTTCCTTCCTCCCTCTTTCTCTTTCTTTCTTTCTCTCCCTTCCCTCCTCTCTTTTTTCTCTCTCTTTCTCTTTCTTTCTCTCTCCCTCCCTCCTTTCCTCCCCTTTTTTCTCTTTCTCTCTCTCTCTCTCTCTCTCTCATTGTCTCTCTTTCATGATGCTTGGACCTGGTAGGCATGCTTCTCCATGCAGCTGCCAGACGGGAACATCAACAGAGCACCTGGCACGCTGCCAAAGAATCCCTGAGCAGCAGGAGAGCTTGATGAAGAAGAGGGCCAGGACGGTGAATCTGCTGCTTCAGCCTCTCTATGGGAAGCCACCCAGGACTTGCCAGCTGTTCTGCCCATCCTGTTTCTCTCTCTCTCTCTCTCTCTCTCTGTGAGGGGGTGTGGCATTGGCTGCTCAGGCAGGCTGAGGAGCAGTGGCGTCAGCACCTCTTTAGCAGGGTTGACATCCCCTGCACCCATCTCAGCCCCCCAGGGTGGAAGCTGAGCTGCTTGCCGGGTGATCCCTTCAAGCCACCCGATCACATGACAAGCAGCTCCAATGCAATCTCCAGCCAGCATTCAAGCTGCCGGCTGGTATGTCAAAAAATCGTGACTTTTTAAAACCCAGTGGGATGCGGGATAAATTGGCAGAAAGCAGGACTGTCCCACAGAAATCGGGACATCTGGTCACCTTACTATAGGAATCTCCTTGGAGGAAACAGGGCCAGAAAAGGCAGGGAGAAGCCTCCATGAGGCCTCTCTAGGAATCTCCTGGGAGGAAACAGGGTCTCTACCCTCCCTGTGGTTTCCCCAATTACATGCATTATTTGCTTTTACATTGATTCCTATGAGGAAAATTGCTTCTTCTTACAAACTTTTCTACTTAAGAACCTGGTCACGGAACAAATTAAGTTTATAAGTGGAGGTACCACTGTACAATTTTAGCTTCATACTGAACACCCAAATACACAAAGACACAAGTTTTGGGGAAAGTGAGAATGTACAGTTGGTTATATTAATGTTAAGAAAAACTAAAACTGACAGTAGCCATATGAGTAGTTTAGTCTCCAAAAATAATTTTTAATGAAGTTAGATCCAAAGATAAAGTAGCATTCCATGGCAGGGGAAGTTAATGGGAAAAGGTGTTCAAGATGGATGGGAAACCCAATAAAGAAGATTCTAAAAACACATTTGTTCAGAGTTCCAGCCGAGGAAAAAAAAGATGAATTCACAAAAAAGCTTAATGAAGACAACAAAGGACACATACAAGAAGTATAAAGGGCAAGTTAGAACAAGCTAAAGTTTGAAATGAGGTGCAGTTGGTAAAAAAATGCAACAAAACAAATATAGAAAAGGTTTTCTTAGCAAAGTTCCAAGGAAAAGAAAGAGAGAAGAATCATTACACTAATTGCTCTATAAATGCAGCAAAACATAACAATGAAAAAGTAGTTACTCATTTGTTATTTGCTTTGGTTTCATTTAGTTAGAGGGCATATATTTATTAGATAACTCTGAAGAATGGAGGTACAACTGGATCCTGAGACTGAGAATAACATAGGGATTTTTTAATATAATTGTCAAGCAATTTAAATCTTCAGGATGAGATTGCTTTTCTAGAGTAATAAAGGAATCTGCTGGTCATCTGGTTAAGTTTTATGTTATCCATGAGAAATCCTAGTAAAAAGCACACTTGAGTAAATAGTAATAGCATTTAGACTTATATACTGCTTCATAGTACTTTCATCCCTCTCTAAGTGGTTTATAGAGTCAGCATGTTGCCCCCCAAAAACCTGAGTCCTCATTTTACTGACCTCAGAAGGATGGAAGGCTGAATCAAACGTCAAGGTGAAACTCCTGGAGTGAGCAGTGAGTTAACAAAATCCATCCTATTACTTTCAGCTCATAAACCCAAAAAGGAAATAGATGGAGAGAAAGCAAGCAAGATAATTAAAGGCATCAGTCTCAGGGAGATCTAGGAGGAAACTTACCACATGGTTAACACTGGAACTGTGTTTTGAAAATATTTCTGGAAAATAAATTTCTAATAAATAGTGAAAAAAACCATACAAGCCTCTATTGCTGAAGTCTTCAAACTTGGCAACTTGAAGACTTGTCGACTTCAACTCCCAACTATGGCTAGAGAATTATCCCTGGTTCATGCCATGCCCAGAATTCACCCTTATAATTTAAGATTTATACTCTTTAATATTTGTATAAATGTTGTGGAATAGGTAAATTAACACATAATACAAAATTAGTTAGGATAGCAAATATCCTGTAAGCAGAAATAAAAGTCAAATGCTTCTTGAAATCTTTGTTCAGGAAACAGAAATTAAAGTACTGAATGGAGGGAGGGGTGATACCTTGTTTAGTAATAGATTTGTGAAATAGTTCCTGGAATAAAAGTTTCTAACAAACCGGTTATGTATACACAATTTGATGTGGCAAATCTACAATTTTAGGCTGATTCAATATTACAGGAAGTGTTAAATCAATTTTATTGCATATTGTGCTCCCATAGGCGTCATGCTTTAAGAGTTACTAGACAAACTGGAAAAGGTTCAGATAATGGCACCAAGAATGATAGTGATGAAGAGAGATTGAAAGAACTGGGCATGTTAACCTTTGACAAGATGAGACTGAGGGGTATAGAATATGTTTTGTGCAAAATTACTTACGTTGAACATTCTTGTCCTCCCTGGAGCATTCCTTTATTCCTTCAGAATGTGCCAATTTGGCTTTTACAGAAGTAGTTTAGTGGTTTTCAGGAAGTAAATCTTCCAGTATAGAATGCAGTTCAAGAACATCCCTCGATAGTAGTGTATTCTTCATTATGTATCTGAAAAACATTTTGCACCTAAGAAAGTCAAGATCTATTCTTGCTCACTAATGAACTGAAGATGCAACATAATTAATTGAAGTTACAGGAAGACAATCTTTGCCCTAACTCTTTCTTTATATGCAGTACATATATGTCAGAAGTAAAATTTGACTGGCTCAAACCGGCTTGAGTGAGCTGATAGGGACAATTTGAATCAGTTTGCCAAACTGATAAAAACCACCCTTGGTTGGCCTGCCCATGTCGCCCCTTCTGGCCGCTTTCTTGCCCCTTCTGGCTGGGTCGGGAAATGCGTGATTCCCTGGCTCTGGCCTTGCCCGGGACCTGCCACCCATTCGCTGCCTTCTCGCCCTTCGCCTCACTCACCTATCTTCATGCCTTGGGAGAGGGACATGGCAAGACTCGGCTACCTTTTGCACCAAGAAGCCTCCAGCCACCAGCGGTTGTTTTTGGCTGCCTTCTGAGCAGTTCCACTGTGAAGGGTGGGATAAAAGTTTGGCTACTCTTATTCTCTTTTCTTGATAGCATTCACTGTTAGCCAAGAATAGAATAGAATAGAATAGAATAGAATAGAATAGTATAGTATAGTATAGTATAGTATAGAATAGAATAGAATTGAATTGAATTGAATTGAATTGAATTGAATTCTTTATTGTCCAAGTGTGATTGGACACACAAAGAATTTGTCTCTGGTTCATATGCTCTCGGTATTCATAAAAAGACAAGATACAATATATACAAGATTATTGTGCATGCACATAAACACATTTTTTTTCCTACTGGGTTCTGAGGGCATGGCTTGATGGTGGGGTCATGCACAGGTGGGCTGCTAAGGTGGAACGGTGATGTGTCTGAGTGGCTCTGAGTGGTAGTGGAGTCCAGTGTGATTTTACTACTGCACCTGGGCAGGTAGCAAAATTGCATGCGGAGATGCAGGTGCGCCCATGTTTTGGTGCATTTTTTTGTTTCTACAAGTGTGTGGAGGCAAAAATAGGCACCAAAACATGGACACACCTGCATCTCCGATCGTGATTTTGCTACCTGCACAGATGCAGTAGCAAAATTGCGCTGGACTCTGCTACCACTCATAAGCATGGGGGCGAACACATGTCACTGTTCCACCTTAGCAGCCCACCTCTGGGGTCATGTATCTTTGTGGCTGTGGCAATGAGTGACATCAAATCACCAAGACATGCTTACAGAACTGGTAGGGAATTTTTTTTTAATTTTACCCCAGATACGTGTATAAAACAGAAATAATAATTTGATGGGGAATCTATTATCCAGAGAGCTTGTTGGCTTCTCTTCACTGGCTGCATGAAAGTAGAGGCTAGATGGTTATATAATGGAGTTGGTTTGATTTAAATTAGAGTCAAGTTTGAATTGGAATCAAACTCTCATCAAGGCCTTTCTTTCAGGTGCCTAATGGTTTTATACTAACAAATAAATAATGTGCACACACTGATATTGAATTTTGGATTGTGTTGCTTATTTCAAATAACTGTTTTATCATCTTGACTATTTGTTCGGCTGTAACTATTTTCAGTCATAATGGTCTCATCAGACATTTTCCTGTTTATAATAAAAGCTGATAAGTTCTTTTTAAATGAATAATCAACACAAACATTGTGCAGATGACTTTGATACAATTTTTCTGATGCTTGGGATGACATGGATTTTAAAGCTACTCTAATGTCATACAAATATAAGAGAGCAACATTGTATTAAATAATATATGTTTGATGCTCATTTTATTACACACAATAGTTGAACATAGGTTGTTGCAGATGAATAAATAGAAGAAACCCAAATATTTTTGGAAGGCTATTGTGTTATGAATCCTCCCTGTAAAGCCAATATTCTCACTTTTCTAAAATGGTCCTATGTTCACCTTCATTGTGGCTGACTTTGAAACATTAAAAGCCCCTCTCATGACCATACTCTCTTGTTGAGCAATGACAAAATGCAAAAGAGAGCATCCCAGTTTTGGGGGAGCTGGCACTTTGAAGAATATAAGCAAAGCAGACCCCTTCTTTTATTTGTTTCATTCTGAGACCTCATCCAGCAGTTCCCATATCTGGAAATATTTCTGTATGGGTACAGCAGGGGTCTCCAAACCCCAGGCCATGGCCCGATGCCAGGCTGCAGCCTACTGGGAACCAAACTGTTGATGTGGGTGGGTGAGTGCTCATACATGCAAAGCTACATTTGTGAAAATGGCACACACATGTGCACGAAAATATCCCCTCTCTTCCCCTTCCACCACTGCTGCCATCATCACCTCCACTGGAGCCAGAAAGTTTGGGAGCCCCTGGTGATTAGGACATGGAGGCAATCTTTGGACACTTGTTCAACTAAAAAGTAGAAAGAAAATTAAATGTATTGCCTTAAAAGAGGTACAGAGATATCCTTTCTTTCTTCCCCTTCCTCTTTTCCTTCCTTCCTTCTCTCCTTCCTTCCTTCCGTCCGTCCTTCCTTCCTTCTTTCCTCTCTTTTGAAAGCCCTTCATGATATCCAATTTAAACTTGGCAGGATTAATCTCCTCTGAAGGATCTTACATCCCTTACATCATTTCATCTCATTCTGCCAAAGAGTAAAGTGGCTTTGGTCATTTGAAATGTCCCCATTATAGTGTATGAATTTTTTTTTTCTCAGATTGATGTCTAATTTCAGAATGCCTTAAACGGAATGAAGCCACCCTTGAATATTGAATAGCAAAATTGAATCATCCATGCTTCATGTGTAGAAAGCCTTGCTCAAATCAATAGAGGATATTTCACAAGATCTATAATATAGTATATACTTTAAATATCAATAGTTCAGTGGATATTTCACAAGATCTATAATATAGTATATACTGTAAATATCAATACTTCTATCTTTATTAAACCACTATGCTATGTGTTTGGTATGATTATTTAGCAGTGTATAACCTTTTACTGACCAGTGATAGCGGTGTTAACAATATCTCAGGGTTGCCACAAATAATTCTCCAAAGCACTGAGGGTAGAACAAGAAGCAATGGGTGGAAACTAAACAAGGAGAGAAGTAACTTAAACTAAGGAGAAATTTCCTGACAGTTAGAACAATTAATCAATGGAACAGCTTGCCTCCAAAAGTTGTGAATGCTCCACCTTTGGAGGTTTTTACGAAGAAATTGGACAACCATTTGTCTGAAATAGTATAGAGTTTCCTGCCTGAGCAAGGGGTTGGACTAGAAGACCTCCAAGGTCCCTTCCAACTCTGTTATTCTATTCTATTCTATTCTATTCTAATTCTATTCTATTCTAGCCTCAAACTAAATATAACTTTTATAAAACTGGGCATTTAGGACAATCTTTCTTAGGAATTATTAGTTTTCAAGTAGTGTCATCTGGAGCAAACTTGTCTTTATATGCTTAATGTTATAATAATAAAAGACAGTTCAAAAATTAGTCCATGGAGTGTCATGAAAGAGGATAGAAAATTAGAGGTTGAATTGTTTAGTCCAGAACATGTTTAACCCTGTATCAGATGATTCATATGCTTATCATCTTGGTGGCTCTAGCTATTTTATATATTAAAAAATATTGGCTTAGCTACAGCTTTGTATACATAAATAAACCTACCTATAGCTGATGTTTATTCATTTTAAGTCCTAACTTATGCTTCTCTACCTTGGCTTTTGTTTCTCTAAATGGCTAATTTGCAAGTGTCTCAAAAAGACAGCCTTCCGCCTTCCTTTGCATCATGTCACATGATCCAGCTTTGAATTCAAAGCTCCAAACATCTATTGTTTCATCGTATTTGTTTTACAATAGAGGGAATCATTTCTATTTTGCATTTGACTTTGCAAATGTAACCGAAGAGGAATGACAAGAAGAAGGGCTGCAAAACTGCTTCTTGCAAACAAGAAGCAGCCTCACAAAATCCAATACAGCCAGGAAAAGACAAATAGTCAAAGAAAGAGTTTTCTTTTAAATATTCATCATCCAGGCATCAGCTACTAATCTATATAGGATTTCTTTTTTCAAACCAGACCTTTGTGGCTTGGTGCCCAGATATTTGCAGGCCTGTCTACTCCATCTAATATAGATATCATCCCAACTGATTAGAGCTAACAGGACAAAATTGTTATTGACTTCATCTTTTCAAGAGATTTGTGAGGTTGAAGCCATACGGTGAGGCTTTTCCATGGCAGTGCCAATGCTTGCAACAACCTCCAAGAAGATATGAAGTTAGCTTACTTATCAAGCTAACTTTTTCACTGATGTTTGGGAAGTTTCTAAAGATGGAGCTACTCCAAAGAGACTTCCCTGATTATTGTCACATCATCTTTAACTTCCATTTTTGCTGCTTGTATTTTTGTGTTTTGTGCAATTTGTGCAGGTTTTATTTGGTTTTATATTCTATATACTCGGGATAGACAAGTCCCTATGTCACTGAAGGTCAATGACCCACCAGCTACACTCAACCTGGTTTGGCCAGCCTGTCGAAGCTGTTGCCCAGGGTGTGGCCACTGCACATGCTACAGCTGCTACAAGCCACAGGTGAGAGCTGAGTGACAGATGGGGATCAAAGAAGAATGAGCTTCCCTAAAAGCTGCCCTAAATAAGCTGCCTTAAAAGCACACGACATGTCCCTACACCAGCGGTGCTACCTCTCCCTGAGCACCCCATATGAAGCTAGATTCCAGTGGACTGAGCAGATGAAACCTACTAGAACAGGTCAACGGTCATGAAGGCGGACTCTGCAAGTAATATGGTATGCTAAGAGCATGGCAAGACACGAAAGATGCCCTGGTCAAGGAGAAGGGAAACTCTGACTGCAAACCTCCACTGCCTCATAGCTATATCCATCATTGGAAAAGGCTTCAGGAGTAAACCTTGAGGCAAAATCCGGAGCTGGAGTCCTGGAAGCAGTTTGTGACTGTGTACAGCCATATTCTAATAACTCCTGAGACATAGCTGGAACCAATCATATTGCCTTTGCCATT
The DNA here is from genome assembly GCF_031021105.1 of Erythrolamprus reginae. NCBI lineage: Eukaryota > Metazoa > Chordata > Lepidosauria > Squamata > Dipsadidae > Erythrolamprus > Erythrolamprus reginae. The sequence continues at coordinate 295,204,064 of NC_091950.1, read as the reverse complement.
CTATTGAATTATTTCAGAGACACGGAGAAGGGGAATCTGCTGTTTGGGTAACAAGTCTATCCTCCATACTATCCTACCCAGACTTCGTGCTCTGGGGAAAAACAAGTCTGTACAAAATGATACAAAATGTCATAATGTTGGAAATATTAAGGATATATTTGAAGAATGGTGCCAGGAATTAATAGCTACAATATCAATAGTGTCAGTAATGATGTCTGACTCAATGGATAGACTGTGTCCAAAAGATGTTAATGAATGAATAACATATGTGGAGCAATTTTTTTCTGATAAGACAGAGAAGTACTGAAAGTGGATATGCAAATGACAGAGAGTGATTGGAAAGAGAATACCTTATTGGACATACAAAAGAAACTGACTTTTTTAAAAAATTAAAGGAGAAATTCAATTGATAAATGAAGAGAGTGACCCGGAAAACTTTTTTCTTATTGAGTCTACAAAAGCTTCTTAAACCCTTGAAGAAGTGTGGGGACTGTAAAAGGTCACTTTGTCCTTACCTATGTCATCCTTCTCCCAGCCAAATGGCTGCAGCTATCTGTCCCATATCTGGCATATTTCTGTCATGTTTATCTTCCTTGCTTTCTATATTTCAGAAATTTTGACATTGACCAGGGCATTCTAGAAAGTCTTCTTTGTTTTTTGTCTGAAAAAGCCTTAGTAATCCTTTCAGCCCACTAAATGATCTAACGCCATCCATTCTAAATAAAAACCAAAAGTCCTCTTCCCTTTAGTTCCAGGTTCTTTCAATACTGCACAAAGTAGTCCTCAGACATATATTGTCAAAATACCAAACAAATGGCAAACATTCTTTTCTCACAGAGGCCTGCTGCCTCTTATAAGAGATGCAGCTCACTTCTTATACTTGGCTATCAAAAACACCAAGTTTGGGTCTTACTGAATCATCACCATCATTGTTGTTCAGCAGAAGAGCACAGAGCAGAGGATATGATGTAGCTCAATTTATTGATGTCATCAGATCAACAATCTTGCCTAGTTCCACAGTTGCTGCTTGACTGCTAAACTCCACCAGCATATCAGCAGGATCCTTAGCTGTGATAAAATGTCTCTGCCACCCCTGAAAATCTGATCGACCTGGTATTCCTGCTACTGTTCAAGCACCAGTTCCTGCATTGTCCTGACCTACTTACATGATCTCTTGTGGTTCTTGAAGAGCCTCGGTGGTGTAGTAGTTAGAGGGCAATATTGCAAGCTACTTCTGCTGATCACCGGATTAAATCTCAGTAGGCTCAAGGTTGATTCAGCCTTCCATCCTTCCAAGGATAGTAAAATGGGGGTCCAGATTGTTGGGGGCAATATGCTTACTCTCTGTAAACCACTTAGAGAGGGCTGTGAAGTGGTATGTAAGCCTAAATGCTATTGCTATTCCTTCTTAATCACTAATCAATCTGGAATCACTTTCTGCCTGGGCTATTCAGAATGCTCTATGTGTATTGGTCTGGTATCCACCATAAGCTCTTTTCCACAGAGTCCATGATAAAACCAGAATGCAAAAATTCTCCGCACTTTCCTCCACCCCTTTCATGTCCTTCTCAAACAAAGGTTCAAGGCAATCTCTTGTGAACAATACATATTCCATTCCAATGCTTTTACGTTCCCATACATATTATTCTCTTGTCTTTTGTTTCATCATAGTGACCAAATATTGTGATAGTAGACAAGGACCAGAAGGCAGCAGTGCTGATAGAAGTAGGAGTGCAAATGACAGCAACATCAGGAAAAAGTATGAGAAGCTGAAGAAGGAGGCCAGAAGAAGGAGATAGAAATGATGTGGACAATAAAGGCAAAATTGGCTCCAGTAGTAGTAGCAACACTTAGGACTGTACGTGGGAGAATGGCTCTGTCTGTCTGTCTGTCTGTCTCTCTTACTGGGATGTGAATCTGTATGTTTATATGTATGTATGTATGTATGTATGTATGTATGTATGTATGTATGTAGGTCTTGGCATGTTCGGGTTTTTTCCCGTGTAAGTTTCAGAGATTCCTGGTGATCTTTCGATGAGGTCCCACTCATCATCTTTGGGCTGATGATGAGTGGGACCTTGTCGAAATGTTACCAGGAATCTCTGAAACTTACATGGGAAGAAATCCAAATATACCAAGACCTTCATAACTGTACCCGTGAAAAATCTACAAATATATATTGATATCTATATCAATCACATGTTTTTGCTGAATTTGAAAATTAAGGCCTTATTTTGGCCTCATCAGCTAGCCATACCCTCAATGGGACTTGAACTTGCAACCTTGACCTTGTACGGCAGAGAATTAACCTCTAGGCTACAGTATCCAATCCCTTCAGCTCTGTACCAGGGAAGGGTTACATGTTATTTGTGTCAAATATATATATTATAACATCTCATCTATCAATCACCTATCATCACTATATCTAGCATTTCATTCTTTTTAAAATATTTCACTTTGCTTGCTAAAGTAATTCCATTACTACAAGATTCCTTTCCAATACTAAATATTCCTCTCATTCCCAAACACTAAAGCAAATTGTCAGATTTGTAAGAGCTTTTAGCATTAATTGTGTTTAATTAATTATACATTAAATTGTTTTTGTGATATATAGAATATGCATCTTACTTATTGTGTGCCAAAAATAAATGTGTGATTTGAGAAAATGGGAAATTCATTTTAAAGGGTACTTTTAAAAAACACAGAGAAGCTAAAACAAAATAAGAATTTCATTCACTAGGTATGTTCTATCTTTAGCATCTTTTATTTAAAAAAAACCCAGAGAGATGGGAGAATGGATATTTAACTTAGAAGCTTTAACTTACACAATGAAGAATAAATCCATTGAGCTTTATAGGATTTACCCCTGAATAAATACATTTAGAAAGCAATTATGGAACAATCCTAAGATATTGAAGGATAATTTTTCTATTAACACAGTTTCTTTTGCCTTACTTGCTCAGAAAATAAAAACTATGTGGTAAGGAGTGTGGGTGTAGATATGGGTATAAAAGTTGTGTGTAGGTACACCGGAAGCATTTCTCTTTGTGGATAACCACTGTTGATATTGGAGGAAAAAAATAGTTTGCTTTAGAATGGCTGTTTTCATCTGAATGCAGAATAGAGATTTTAAATTTCTGACTGTTGGAAGAATAATAATTTACAATCATAGTTGGCTTATCACTCAGGAACTCATGGACGCAAATCCTATCAGACCTGGTTAGTGTCTTACTTAGATAGTGCTATATAAAATAATATGTAAAAAATATGATTTCAACAATCGAGTTATCAAAGCGTGGAACTCATTACCGGACTCAATTGTGTCAACCCCTAACCCCCAACACTTCTCCCTTAGACTCTCCACGATTGACCTCTCCAGGTTCCTAAGAGGCCAGTAAGGGGCGTACATAAGTGCACTGGTGTGCCTTTCGTCCCCTGTCCAATTGTCTTTCCTTTCTTTCACCTATCTTATATATTCTCTTCCTTTCATATATCCTCTCTTCTAAGTTAACTTTCACCCTTATATATATTACCACATCTATTTGTCTTCCTATGTATTTGTGTATTGGACAAATGAATGAATGAATAAATAAATAAATATATTCCAAAGGATGTGAGAAGTTATTTGTATACAAACATTGCAGAGTTTAACTGTGACTACCAGTTTCATGATTCCACTAGTTATTTGCAATTATGTTCCCAATAGTTCCAGATAATACAATACAATGCTTTTGATTACCCCTTGAAGTTGGAAGTACTATTTAATTCTGATTATTTTATGAGCTGTTCTAAGGTGACTTGGTAAAATATAAACAGTCACAAAGCTGAGAAGACAATCTCAACAATGCCCAGGCTGTCTCTGGCCTTATGTACATGCATATGAATGGTCCCACATTGTGATAGATATCTTGGATTGGTGATCACATGATCAAAATAAGAGGACAATGTCCTTAGTCCCCTGCCATGATCTTATCACTGCATGGTTTAGATATGAATCACTACCTCACTTGATTTCTAAAGGCAGCATGGGGCTGATTAAGATTCATTCATCGATAGATCTAAATAGTTTCTTAAGGACATTTGGTGATGAAATATAGGTAAAAAATGAAGCAGAAAGATATAGACCTAATTCTGCTTTTCAAAGATTCAATTTTATAACAAGTTATCATGAAAGTCAGAGAAAGACGTAGAAGGTAAATCTTGAGCAATAAGAAGGATATATAGCAATTGAATTCAGGCTTTCAACACCAAGCAAAAAAAAAAGACAAGGACTCTATCTTTGTCAAGAATGTCAACAGAGAACAATAACAAGAAAGGGAAACTGAAAGATACTTTTAAGTACATCTGAGAAAATTCAGGAAAATTCAGGCAAACTAGGAATACTCAAGAAATTGCTGAAGAGAACTAATAAATGGACAGTTAAATAAAGATAAAAAGACTACATTTAAATAATTTATAATTTTATAACATGGTTTATAATCAGGAAGTGACTCCACTAGAAGGTGGGCTGCAAGAGTGAATAAAGAGTCAATCTGGTGACTAAAGCACAAAGCTAGTAATCAGGAGACTGAGTTCTAGTAATATTTTAGGTTGAAAGTGGGGTGGGTGTCTTTGGGCCATCACTCTCTCTCTCTCTCTCTGTCTCACCCCACCTCACCCCACAGGTTTGTTATTGTGGGGGAAGGGAATAAGAGAAGGAATAGATATTAGTGATCTGTGGTACTTGAGTCATTTATAAAAATAATAAAGGAAATCTCACGCTACTCACCAAAGCCTACAAAACTTTTGCCAGACCCATCCTTGAATACAGTTCATCTGTCTGGAACCCATACCACATCTCAGACATCAACACTCTTGAAAATGTCCAAAGATACTTCACCAGAAGAGCCCTTCACTCCTCCAGTCGAAACAGAATACCCTATGAAAGCAGACTATCAATCCTAGGTCTAGAAAGCTTAAAACTACGTCGCCTAAAACACGATCTAAGTATTGCCCACAAGATCATATGCTGCAACGTTCTACCTGTCAATGACTACTTCAGCTTCAACTGCAACAACACAAGAGCACGCAACAGATTCAAACTTAATATTAACCGCTCCAAACTTGACTGTAAAAAATATGACTTCAGCAACCGAGTTGTCGAAGTGTGGAACTCATTACCTGACTCAGTAGTGTCAACCCCTAACCCCCAACATTTTTCCCTTAGACTATCCACAATTGACCTCTCGAGGTTCCTTAGAGGTCAGTAAGGGATGTGCATAAGTGCACCAGTGTGCCTTCTGTCCCCTGTCCAATTGTCTCTCCTTATCTCATTTATCTTTGCTTCCTTTCAAATATGTTCACCTATACTTTTATATCTTTTCTTCTATTCTTTTCTTTACTTATATTATTACATATATTTCTCTTCAAAGTGTATTATGTATTGGACAAAATAAATAAAAAAAATAAAAAATAAATAAATAGAAAGGTACTATTGGCAATATAATACCCACTGAATTATTTAAAGGTGCAGGAGAAGAGGCAGTTTAAATGATCTATGGTAATAAACATGGAATGTGGCAGTGTGTGCTATAGATGTTGGAAGACTTGCATAGATACCATTCTGAAGCAAAGGAATGCAGGAAAATGTTCAAATTACTCAAGAATTTCTCTCACAAACTAAGTGTTATTAGGATGTTACAAAAAAGAACAGAGAGCTATTGGGAAAGAAGGTTGTCTAATATTTTTGAAAAGAAAGTCACAAGAACAGAAAACTAACATGAGATTTTTTTAAAAAAAAATAGATACAGCAAGAAACCCTATTGAAATATGTCCGTAAAACGTGGCAGTTCCTCTAGGCCAGTGATGGCAAATCTATGGCATGGGTGCCAGAGGTGGCATGCGGAGCCATATCTGCTGGCACACGAGCTGTTGCCCTAGCTCAGCTCCAACGTGCATGTGTGTACCAGCTAACTAATTTTTGGCTCACACAGAGGCTCTGGGAGGGTTTTTTGGCTTCCATAGAGTCCCCAGGGGGATTGGGGAGGGCATTTTTACTCTTCCCCTGGCTCCAGGGAAGCCTTTGGAGCCTGGAAAGGGTGAAACACGAGCCTACTGGGCTCACCAGAACTTGGAAAACAGGGCCTCCAGGATGAGGGGGAGCTGTTTTTGCCCTCCCCAGGCATTCAATTCTGGGTGTAGGCACTTGTGCATACACAATATCACTCAGGCATGCTCTTTTGGCACCCTGGGGGGGAAAGGTTCACCATCACTGCTCTAGGTGGGTTAGAGTGGGTGATAGACCCCTTTAGTTTACTTGATTGTATTATTTTTCAAGACTTTTCCTTTTTAGTTCTGTATAATATTGTTTTTAATTGCTTTTTTGTTTTACCTTCCTGGTGTCATGATTAATTGAAGTGGCTTAAAATTTTGCATGGTTTTTTTTAAGTAAATGGAAAACTTAACATTTGCTTTATTGTAAATCATACTGGGAATGTGTCATAACACCTGAATATTATTTTGAGAAGACTTTACAATGAACAAGAAGCTACTATAAAAATATAATTTGAAGAAATTGTTCAGAAAGGAATACATATGTAACACGTGTTTTTGCTGAATTTTTAAAATTAAGGGAGACTAGGATAGTACTATTTTGGCTTTGTTCTGGCCTCTTCAGCTATGTGTGTGTGTGTGTGTGTGTGTGTGTGTGTGTATGTATCACATGTTACATGTTCATATATATATGAAGGCCTTTGCATATTCAGGTTTCTTCCTGTGTAAGTTTTAGAGATTCCTGGCCACGTTTCAATGAAGTCCCATATGTCATCACCAGCCTGAAGATGACGAGTGGGACCTCATTGAAACGTTGCCAGGAATCTCTAAAATTTACACGGGAAGAAACCCGAATATGCCAAGATCTTCATACCTGTACCCATGAAAACCTACACATACATACACACACACACACAGATACAGATACACATATACATATGTACATATACATATATACATATGACGGTCTTGGTATATTTGGGTTTCTTCCCGTGTAGGATTTGGAAATTTCTGGCGACGTTTCGACGAGGTCCCACTCGTCATCTTCAGGCAGGTGTTTCTGTCCTTGTTCTAGGGTGAACACTGCAAGACCTGAGCTGCCTTCCTTCTATAAATACTGGTGGCTGGGTGTGGTTTGATGGCTCAGCAATTGCCTGCTGTGTAGAAACTTCCTGGTGAGTCAGTGGGGTAACATCTGGGGTCGTTGATGTAACTGAGGTATGCTGATTAGTTAATGGTTGTAGATTTCTACACAGCAGGCAATTGCTGAGCCATCAAACCACACCCAGCCACCAGTATTTATAGAAGGAAGGCAGCTCAAGTCTCACAGTGTTCGCCCTAGAACAAGGACAGAAACACCAGCCTGAAGATGACGAGTGGGACCTCGTTGAAACGTCGCCAGAAATTTCCAAATCCTATATGGGAAGAAACCCGAATATACCAAGACTGTCATACCTGTACCCGTGAAAATCTATGAAAACATATATACATATATATATCTATCCTAGTTTCCCTTAATTTTCAAATTCAGCAAAAAAACATGTGACATATATATATATATGAATGTCGTGATTTGAACAGATGACAGTTTGAATTAAAACTGGATGTTGAAACACTAATAACTTGACATACGCAACAAATATTCACTCAGAGTTACGGTGAAGTAAGATGTTGGCTTATGAATTTTATAAACAAACAAATAAATATAACTTTGATAGCAGAAAATAGATAAAGTTGTACACTATGGCAGAGACATAAATAATAATGATTCTATGGGAGAAGTTACAACAAATTTAGACAAGGTTATTTCTATGACAACAAACATCAGCACAGTTAAAGCAATGTTTTTTGTTTGTATGATATGGTTGTAAAAGCTGTACATTAAAAAAGTGTGAGAGGTAGAAGATAGACACTTTCAAATTATGGCTTTGCAGATAGTTCGAGTAAAAGAAACTGTAAGAAGAAATCAATCAGTCAATAAAATAAAAGACTAGCTGTTCCCTTAAGCAAACAGAAACTCGTATATTTTTGCCTTGTAATAGAAATAGATGATGACTAATTGCTTTGAGAGAAATAGAAGAACGGGAAGATAATGTATGTAGGAGAGTCGTGAGATTGAGATATCACTGAAATATCCACAGAAATTGTGTCATCAGGATTAAGTTGAAATAGAGAACATTTGTCCATACAACCAAGATTCAAGATGAATTTTAATGTCCTACTCATTGTATTGCTTTTCCACTGTTGGTTACCAGAAAACTGGCATAAATAACTTTGAGATAATCCCCTGTAATTGAGATATGCCCATTCTTAAATTTATTTATTTACTGGATTTATATGCCCCCCCCTCCGAGGACTCGGAGCAGCTCACAACATATCAAAACAATAAATAATATACATATCTAAAATCTAAAATTAATATAGCTAAAAAACTTTTAAAAATTCTAATAACATTTAAAATCATTCATTCTCATTCACACAGCAAGACATACTACACTAATGTGGTCTAATGGCCACAAGCCTGGCAGCACAGATAGGTCTTTAAACTTTTACAGAAGGTGAGGAGGGTGGGGGCCACAGTTCCCTCTAAGCTGAGCAGTGAGCAATCGCTCACTTAAAAATCATCATCAACTCAGAGTTTTCCAAACCTGCCCAGAAGCCGAGAGGGAAAGAGTGAGAGGGAAGGAGAGAGAGAGGAAGAGAGGAAGAAAGAGAAACAGATAGAAAAAAGAGAGGAAGGAAAAGAGAAAGAAAAAGAATGGGAGTAAGGAAGAGAGAAAGAAAATCAAAATCTAGTTTGAAACTAGCTCAACTATTTAAGTGGCATTTTGATATTGATAGAGTTGCCCTATTATGAGCTCACTGTTATAGACACACAGTACAGTATTTTATTTTGAAATTCTCTGAGGCAAAACAGGGTGGGTTTTTTGTTTGTTTGTTTGTTTGTTTGTTTGTTTGTTTGTTTGTTTGTTTATTTATTTATTTATTTATTTATTTATTTATTTATTTATTTATTTATTTATTTATTTATTTATTTATTTATTTATTTATTTATTTATTTATTTATTTATTTGTTTGTTTGTTTGTTTGTTTGTTTGTTTGTTTGTTTGTTTGTTTATTTATTTATTTATTTATTTATTTATTTATTTATTTATTTATTTATTTATTTATTTATTTATTTATTTATTTATTTATTTATTTATTTATTTATTTATTTATTATTTCTGTGCCGCCCAGTGCCGAAGGGACTGCCGCTCAGACACTATACTTTTCCGCCCACCCCCCAAAAAAATTAGAGGGAACACTGGTGGGGGCAGTGCAAATCTTTGGGGGAAGCTGATTCCAGAGGGCCGGGGCCCCCACAGAGAAGGCTCTTCCCCTAAGTCCTGCCAAATGACATTGTCTAGTTGACGGGACCTGGAGGAGGCTGACTGTGGGACCTAACCGGTCGCTGGAACTCATGCGGCAGAAGGCGGTCCTGGAGGTAATCTGGTCTGATGCCATGTAGGGCTTTATAGGTCATAACCAACACTTTGAATTGTGTCCGGAAACCAATCAGCAGCTGATGCAGTCCGTGGAGTGCTGGAAAAATATGGCTATGCCTTGGAAGGCCCATAACTGCTTAGGCGGCTACATTCTGCATTCTAAATAGTAGTCCAGTCATGATTATATTTTGAATGATCAGTTGCCCAACTTTCTCCTTAATTTGCTAGTCAGAAAACAATTGTGCAGAATCAGTCTTCTGTTGTTTAACAGTACATTTTAAAAACTAAGTGATGTTGATAGACATAGATTAGATCAATGCATCCACATACTTCATAGATACAGATAGACCTTTCTTTCTTTTCTCTATGAACTTTGACTACCCAGAGGACAAAGTTATATTTGCACAAGTGTTTCCCAGTCAATAACGAGCATTTCTGTTCATTGCTATTGTTTATCCAGTTCATTTAGAAACAGGGCAGAGTCATATATCTCAATAATTTTATTGGTGATTATGTTTCCACATGGCCTTATGGTCCTCCATCATAGGATGGATTCCATGGGCTGGATATGTCACATGCTGGCCATGCCCATACCTGGTTTAATGAAGCGGAGGGGGGGAGAGTCCTGATGCATCACATGACACCACCATGATGATGCAAGTTTGACACTCCTGGCCTAGTATATTCTTGTTTAATAACCTGAATAAAGCCAACAACTACCTGAGAATATAAAGTATCACATATGATGTTTTTAATCCAATAAACCCAATATGCTGCTGTTCCTCCCTCTACAAGCAAATATGCCCCAGAGAATATCATTGACAAGTTTCAATTTTCCCATAGAATTTGCACAAAAATGTTTTTTTTTTCATAATTAACGATACATCACAAAAGAAAAGGACATGAGATGTTCCTCATTTTTAAATGATTTGTCTACTTCCAAGTGTCTGTAGGGGGCAGCAGAACCTAAACTAAACCAAGAGGCAAATATGGGGGAACTGAATTACAGAACCATGTATTCATTCTGCACAAGGGTAGGTTATAATGGGACTGAATTGCTAGAAAATTAACATCATTTCCTAATTAAAATTTTCCATATTAGCAAACTCAGGTTGCATGTATTCTTTTTCCCCTTTAATCTAATCTTTTCTTTTATATACAAAGGTACTGAAGCTGAACAAAACCAGCAAGATAAAAATTAACACACAAATTGTTTTTCCTCCCTTTGGGCAGGAAAAATCCTGTTTACAAGGAAATGCAATTATGTATAAATATTTATGAAAATAAAAGGGAGGAAATCAGACATCAATGATTGTGAGATTTTGTTTTTGTTTCAACATGGAAAAAAAATCATAAAAGAATGCGATACACTTGATACAATTATTGAGATTTGTGTCGAGACCTGTTTCTAAGTGGAATATTTATGACTATTTTAGTGTCAATAATTCTAAGTGGAAAACCACACCTGAAATAAATCTGAGCTTTAATTAAATAAAGATGTATAGAACTTTCTTTACACATCTATCTTGGAAAATGTAAAATTAAAAGCTTTTGTTTTAGAATCAAGGAATCAAAAGACTAATGGGGTTTTCCACTGCACTTGATCTACCAGCTCCAAAATACCCAGTAACCAATGAGTAGGCTCTGAAAAATTCTGTACGTGCACAAGGTCCCCAATTTCAAACCCCTGGGCACTCGGTTTGGCCATCCTCAGCACAGTGTTGGCATACAATGGGTGGAATCTATCCAACACAATTCACAATCTGCGCCCCATTAATAACTCAGAAGGGGCCTTCATTGTGGAGACACATGGAGTCGAATGCTGTGCCAGTAAGATTTCATCTACCCTCTCTTGTAAGTCTCCATGTCTTATTTTACTCAGTATTTCTTTTGTACTGCGCACCTTTCGCTCAACCATTTCATTACTCGCAGGATGCCACAGGGCTACTTGTGCATGCCGGACCCCTAATCCCGCTAAAAAGGTTTCAAATAACTCTGATGTAAACTGGGGGCCATTATCCGACACAATAATATCAGGGAACCCATGGGTCACAAACACAGTGGATAAAGCCCGAATGACTTTGGTGGACATGGTTGAAGGCATCACTCGGACTTCTCAGCCTGGATAGTTTCAAGACAGAATTAGACAGATTCAGGGATGCCAGGTTTATTGGTAGTTATTGAAACGGATGTCCAAGTGTCGTCTCTATGTTGGTTGAGGCACACAGGATTCCCTTGGGAACCATTTGTTGGGGGTCAAGGGAAAGTGAGGGCTTTGCCTTCTCTTTCTGATCAAGATCCCCATGTACAACTGGTGGGCCACTGTGTAACACAAAATTTATTTATTTATTTATTTATTCATTCATTCATTCATTCATTCATTCAGTTAGTTAGTTAGTTAGTTAGTTATCTAGTTATTAGAGTTGTATGCCATCCCTCTCCATGGACAACAACAATAAAACAACATATGAGAAATCTAATATTTAAAATAACTAAAAACCCTTATTAAAAGCCAAACATACACATAAACATACCATGCATAAATTGTATAGGCCTGGGAGGAAAGGAATATCTCAATTTGCCCATGCCTGAGGACAGAGGTGGGTTTTAAGGAGCTTATGAAAGGCAATGAGGGTGGGGGAATTCTGATATCTGGGGGGGAGCTGGTTCCAGAGGGTCAGGGCCGACACAGAGAAGGCTCTCCCCCTGGGTTGTGCCAAATGACATTGTTTAGTTGATGGGACCCGGAGAAGGCCAACTCTGTGGGACCTAACTGGTCACTGAGATTCGTGCGGCAGAAGGAGGTCCCGGAGATATTCTGGTCCGATGCCATGAAGGGCTTTATAGGTCATAACCAACACTTTGAATTGTGACCGGAAACTGATTGGCAACCAATGCAGACTGCGGAATGTTGGTGTAACATGGACATACTTAGGGAAGTCCATGATTGCTCTCGCAGCTGCATTCTGCACGATCTGAAGTTTCCAAACACTTTTCAAAGGTATCCCCATTAGTCGAGCCTCGAGGTAATGAGGGCATGAGTGACTGTGAGCAAACGCCCTCCTCGCCACAGTTAAAGATGTTTCTTTAATGTGAGCTGTAGATCGAGGAGGACGCCCAAGTTGTGGACCCTCCCCCCCCCAGGGTGATGGACGAACAGATGGAATTGTCCCTGGGAGGCAAGACCCACAACCACCCCGTCTTATCAGGGTTGAGCTTGAGTCTGTTGACACCCATCCAGACCCCAACAGCCTCCAGGCACTGGCACATCGCATCCACCGCTTTGTTGACTGGACATGGGGTGGAGATGTACAACTGGGTATCATCCGCGTACTGATGATAAACAAAAAATAGCATAGGTATGATTGATTAGCTGATATTTCTTAAAGAAAATGAAAAAGCAGCAGCAAGAGGGTGCTAAACTCCAGGCTGGTTAAGTTCTGAAAAGGTCCAATGCCAATGTCTAAATCTCAGAGTGCAATAATAGGATGGTCTTCTCAGTGCTGGCCACTGCCACTGCCCAGCACTCTGAAGTTCTATCTCTTTACCTCGGTTGGAATTGTCCCAAGTTCTTCTCTCTCTGTGGCAGTCCCAATACTCGTCAGTTGCCCTAGTCGCCCTCCAACAGCTATCAGTTCCAGTGGACAACATCTCTGGCTCCCCACACCCCCCGTAGCTCCGCACAGCTTCCAAACCGCTTTTGGGCAACCTCCCCACAATCCCAGCACAGATGGTTGCGATCTCTTTGACCTCTTTGACAATAAAGCAAAATGATGGGCTTTGGCCTGATTCAGCATGCCTCTTCTTATGTTCTTGCAGCAATTGGATGATTTCCCACAACTGCTTTAAAAAGATCTCAGCTAGCAGTCTTGAAAGCATCCTGATGGGAAAATATTGCTGATACACTGCATAGGCTTTAGCCATTCAAGCAAAGGATCTGTCTTGCATGCAAGTCCTAAGGAGAATCGAAAGTACCAATATACTATATCAACTGCATAAATATAGAGGATGACTCTACCTTTCAGTAAACTTATTAAATCCACTTAAGTAAGCATTTTTGACAAATGTTTAGAGGCTAGGAATAAAACAGGCCCCTCATATGCAAACCAAATTCTTTTAAGAGAGAATCTCCAGAGCAGATGTTGGTAATGACCTTTAAAGCCCTTCATGGCATTGGACCAGAATACCTCCGGAACCGCCTTCTACCGCACGAATCCCATTGGCCGATAAGGTCCCACAGAGTTGGCCTTCTCCGGGTCCCGTCGACCAAACAATGTCATTTGGCAGGCCCCGGGGGAAGAGCCTTCTCTGTGGTGGCCCCGGCCCTCTGGAACCAACTCCCCCCGGAGATTAGAACAGTCTCCACCCTCCTTATCTTTCGCAAGTTACTCAAGACCCACCTATATCGCCAGGCATGGGGGAACTAAGACATCTCCCCCAGGCTCTCTTATATTTTATGTTTGGTATGTATGTGTTGTATGGTGGTTTTTTTTGAACAGTTGGGGTTTTTTATATAATTCTTATTATTAGATTTGTTCTACTGTCTATACTGTTTTTTATTGTTGTTGTGAGCCGCCCCGAGTCTTCGGAGAGGGGCGGCATACAAATCTAATGAAATAAATAAAATAAATAAAATATCTGAATAGGCCCGAGAGCATCACTACATCACCCAGGATATAAGTCTAAGTCAAAAGGCAAATCTTTCTGGCTTGTCTTTTCCCCATTCCCATGTTTCCTGGCAGAACCTTTCATCAGTCCTGCATGAGTCTTCTCGACACCCTCCAAGGTGACAAGAAGAGATCATCCCTAGAGCCATTCCTTTGTCCTGATAAAGCAAATATATTCCAAAGTTGAAATTATTTATTAATGTACTCAATTTGAAGTCGCACAAGTCTGGGTTATTTTGAATATCGTTTTCTTTTTCCCTTCTTAGACACCCACTCTCCTTTTATTCCCTTTCACCTTTGGCACTTTCCATTAACTTGGAGAGTCAAAACATAAACAAATCTCATTCTGTTTAATTAACATGATAATCACTCTTCACGCTCACTGTTTCAGTCAATATCAGGGGACTGCTTAACATGCCTTAAACATCTTTTATATCTAGAAATTATAAAGGGAAAAGCCTCTCTTTGAAAAGCCAAAAGCCTGAGTTTCAGATACAAAACTGAACTGGGAGGATGAGGTGGGGAAAGGGAGGGTTTGTGGGTGGGTTTTTGTGTGTGCATATAGTTAAGCAGTTTTATTACTTCCCTTTTAAATTAAAATTGGGACCTCTAACACTCTGGACCTTTGAATGTGGCCTTTTGTAACTTGCATGTTGCCCTCAATTAGATTGGTCCCAGCTGTCTTTCTGTCTGGATTTTTTTTAAAAAGTAACATAGAGCCTGTGTAAACAACAGAAGATACTGAGCAATTCTGGAATAAATTTTGTGTATTTTCCAACCCTAAAAACACATTTAAATGTTTCTCTTCATTTCTTCATTTTGGAATTTCCTCTCTACTACCTTACTGCTAACTGTCATATTTTGATAAAGGTGCTTATAATACTGGAAAAACAGAACCAAACAAAGCTCCCAAAATAGCAATATTGTAATTTTATAACAGCGAACACATTAACTTTGTTTCTCAAATGAAATGCAAATCTACTACAATTCAAACTGCAGTAAGAATACAAGACTTGAAAAAAGGACTGTAAATGTTTGCAATGACTGAGTGTTTAAAAAAAATGAAAAATCATACAAATATCATCTTGATTCCTGGCCTTTTCTGTCATTATTTCAATCAAGCAAAATCTGACAATTTCTTTCATTGAGCAGATGGTTTTAGCAACCAGATGGACATCTATTTGGAACAGACCAGTGGTGGGTTCCTACCAGTGCACTCCACAGCAGCACACCTGTAGGAATCCACTGATGATGCAATTTTTGGTGATTTTTTCCCCCTAGCATCTCAGTGTCAGAAGAAGCCCACCTGCCTACCCTCGTCTTAATGCCGACCTTTATTCTTCGTCCGAAGCACACCTGGGAAACTCCTCAGTTGTGTTTCAGCTTATAATGTGGTCCTGAGCATGAAAGGAAGTGGTGCATTTATTATTTATTTATTTTATTTATTCATTTGTCCAATACACAAATACATAGGAAGAAAGATAGACATGTGATAATATAAAAGAGGGTGAAAGTGAACTTAGAGGAGAGGATATATGAAAGGAAGAGAATATATAAGACAGGTGAAAGAAAGGAAAGATAATTGGACAGGGGATGAAAGGCACACCAGTGCACTTACGTAAGCCCCTTACTGACCTCTTAGGAACCTGGAGAGGTCAATCGTGGAGAGTCTAAGGGAGAAGTGTTGGGGGTTAGGGGTTGACACAATTGAGTCCGGTAATGAGTTCCACGCTTCGATAACTCGATTGTTGAAATCATATTTTTTACAGTGAAGTTTGGAGCGGTTCGTATTAAGTTTGAATCTGTTGCGTGCTCTTGTGTTGTTGTGGTTGAAGCTGAAGTAGTCATTGACCGGTAGGATGTTGCAGCATATGATCTTGTGGGCAATACTCAAATCGTGTTTTAGGCGCCGTAGTTCTAGGCTTTCTAGGCCCAGGATTGTTAGTCTATTTTCGTAGGATATTCTGTTTCGAGTGGAGGAGTGAAATATCTTTGGACATTTTCAAGGGTGTTGATGTCTGAGATGTGGTATGGGTTCCAGACAGATGAGCAGTAGTCTAGGATGGGTCTGGCAAAAGTTTTGTAGGCTCTTGTGAGTAGTGTGAGATTGCCTGAGCAGAAGCTGTGTAGGATCAGGTTAACAACTCTAGAGGCTTTTTTGGCGATATTGTTGCAGTGGGCTTTAGCACTTAGGTCATTCGATATTAGTATACTGGTAGATAATTCAATTGGAACCCGCCAATGGAGCAGACAACTTCAGTTGTTTTGGGTAATTTCTAGGTAATTAGATGCTTTGGATCAAAGGTCTCCAACCTTAGCAACTTTAAGACTTGTGGACTTCATATGCTCCCAATGGTCAAACTGGATAGATATGTAAGGCCTTGCCTTTCCAATCCTCTCAAGAAAGAAGGACTCTTGAAACAGAAGCCACTTCAAAATGAACTTTTATTGGAAGATAGTGATAGCAAGAGATCTGGACAGGAATTAAGTTTCCCACTAAAAACAGGCAGTGCAGACAGAGCCCCTCCCAAAGTCCAGTACATTGTGAAGGCAATCCCGAGGTGTAAAGATATTATGAAAAAGCCAGGCTGAGAAGGTGATAAATTTGGACTTCCAAAAGCAATGCTGCTGTTCTTCTCTAGAGATGAGCTAAGTCACCTGGCATGAGTTGAGAAACATTCCTTTCCCTCTGCCAAGGCTCCTCCCATTCAGTGATGGGCTGCCAAGATTTTTACTGCCACACTGTGGGTGTAGCTTATTTTGTGGGTGTGGTTTGCTGGTCATGTGATTGGATAGGAGTGGCTTGCTGACCATGTGCCGAGGTGGGAGTGGCTTGGCAATCATGTTACCGGGTATGGCTTAAAGATAAGTTTTCAAATAGGTGTATTTGAAAACATTTTAAGGTTTTGTACTGAGCTCACAAGGTTCAGTATGATAACAGATTAGGCAAGTAGATAAATTTTATTTAATTGCTATAAAAGTTCAGTTCTAGATAATGATTAAAATGATTAAAGGGTTTATGGGTAAAACCATGCTATTTAATTATTTCCTATGCTAAAAGTAATGGGGAAATTGATATACCCGTCTGCTGTTCCATTTTATGTATGATTTGTTGGGTTCTTTGATTGTTTTTTAATAAGAGTTTTTAAATTGTTTTTAATATTGGATTTGTATTTTGTATTCCTTGTTGTGAGCCACTAGAGAGGGGCAGCATACAAATCTAATAAATTATTATTATTATTATTATTATTATTATTAATTATTATTAATTAAGGATCATATTAAGGTGCTAGAGAAGGAACGACAATAAAAAGTAAACGGCTATTAAGTATTCAATAAATAATGCACAAAACTACTACCCCCACTATGTGTCCCCCCCATTACTGCTCCCATCAGAATGTCAATGCCCCTATAGAAATATATGGGACCTGACAGGATAAATGGAAGTTCTAGTTCAAAGCAACTTGATTTGGGGAAACTTCTTTTTAGGGCTACCAGTTCTCGTTTGTGACTATCTGAAGAACCACTTGATGGCAACAAAGACTTTACTTTTCCTATGTATTATTGTTGTTGTCACCTTGTGGGTAAACAAGGGCTTGCAGTCTGGAATAATCATCCTAGCTGCTGAATCTTTTTGAGGGACTATATTAAAAAAGGGGGGGGAGAGAGATTGACAAAACTGATATAAAATCAATTTTTAAAAATAACAATTCTTGACCAATTGTAGAGGCAAGCAGAGTGCTGAAAAACAAAAAACCATCCATCTCCGGCTGTAGCAAACCAGCTACCTGGAGAAAGTGCAGTTTATTTGCCTCTCTTTCCTGTCTGATATTATTTGGTGATTAAAAAAAATATCTTAGTCACCTCTAGGATTCTGATTTCCGAAAGGAAACAAAATCCCAGGAGTTGCTATTTTTCAACTTGTTACAATGAAACATTTTAATTAATTAAACAATATGAAACATCTAATGCAAGTAAGCATTACAGTGGCACAATCAGAAGCTAGCAGATAGTTTAATCATTTTTGTGCAGGGCAACCAAATTATAGTTTATTATTTTCTCGAAGCCAGGGAAAATTTAAATGTGCATCATTACTCTAGCTCAACATTTCTTGTTGCATGCAACTGTCTCACAAACTACTCCTTCAAAAACATTGAAAATAAGCCAGTTCCAATTAGGTTCCACTTGCTAGGACTGGAATTACTTCGGGAGCTACAGGCACCACCATAATAATAGTAATAATAATGACAAAAATCTCGGAAGCCGGATTTCTCTGTACCATGGTTATGCTTAAATGCATTTCCCCCCCCCCCCCTCCATCACCAGGTTTATCCATCACTGATATAACTGGAAGGCTTGTTCTGGGGTATAAAACTCATCTTGCCAAAGTAACAGCAGTTTTATTACCATAAAGACATCAAGATGACTCTAGAGAGTGGAATGAAAGCTCCTAAAAGCATTTTTAACCTCTCTGCTTTCCCATCCTTTGCTCAAACACTGTATTTCCTAGGAAGAAAATTAATGAATGGAGAATTAACTTACACAATGACTACTTAATGTTTACAATTTGCATTTTTCATAGGCTCAATCCCCATTGGGTTTGAGAACTAAACATACATGGTTATTTTCTAAGACACTTTAGATTTCAAAAGAGGGAAGGTCTCTCTCTGTCTCTTTCTCTTTCTCCCTCTCTCTCTGTCCTCTCTCCCTCCCTTCCTCCTTTCCCCCTCTCTTTCTCTCTCTCTATGAATAATGAACAATTACAATTACTTGGGAACAATCAGCCATACTGAAGTTTTCTTTCCTAATCAAAGATCCCTAGATAAGGAATGAACACCCATATTTTCTTCAAAGTGTCAACTTCTTTTTTGGATTTTTCTATCTGAAAGAAACAATGGTTTGTAGGCAATGCAAACAGTGTTCCCTCTAATTTTTTTCCGGTGTGGCCGGAAAAGTATAGTGTCTGAGCAGCAGTCCCTTAGGGACTGGGCGGCATAGAAGTCTAAATGAATGAATGAATGAATGAATAAATAAACATGTGAGCGCATGCTATCATGCGTGCGCAAGTTCTGACATCCATAATTCACTTCCCCTCCTCTCCTCCCTCCTTCCTCTTTTATCTCTTTCCTTTCTCTCCCTCCCATTCTCTCTATCCTTTCTATCTCTCCCTCTTTCTTTCTCTCCCTCCTCCATTCCCTCTTTCTTTCCCTCCTTTTCTCTTTCTTTCCTTTCTCTCCCTCCTTCTTTCTCTCCTGGGGCTGCCTGTGCCTGCCCTGCTCCCCTCATCATGGACGGACCATGTTCAGCATCAGCGTCCCCACACACAGAGGGCAAGAAGCTCGGTAGTGGGGCGCGCCGCTAGGCTGCTTGCCTTTTGGCAGCCCCTGATTGGCACCCCCACGGACGGACATTGTCAGTCTGGCGGATCCACCCCCCATCCCCACGGATGGACATTGGGCTGGCAGGGCTGGCAGATCCACCCCCACCCCCACAGATGGACATCAGGCTAGCAGGGCCAGCAGATCCATCCCCCCACCCCTACGAATGGACATCGGGCTGGTGGTGGTCCGGCAGATCCGCAACCCCCGCCACCCCCTCTGGTAAGGGGCTTACCCATCCAAGCCGGAAGGAGAAAGGGTTAAAGGGGCTGGAAGGAAAGTGGGCCAGCAATTGGCCCCTTTCTTTTTATTATACATTATATTATATATATATATTATATAAAAGCAGGATGTCTGGTCACCTTACTTTACACACCCTTTTCTTTAGCTCTCCAAACTATTGGACCAAACTTTAGAATTTAAAGGAGATATCTATGGTCATTTTCTTGAATTCTGTACTCTATGCTTTAAGAACAGGAACACAGCTTCTGGGGAAATATATATTATATTTGCCTGCTTAGAGCATTAGGAAGGACAGGATAATTATCTCACTGTCAAGAACAGATGGTTTTTCATAACTCTTGTAAAATTGCTGTCCATTTTTTTAAAAAAAATCCGTACCACCCCATTGGAACAAAAACAAAATATTCAAAAATTTTGAATATCTTGAGCGATCATTTCCCTTTAAAACAAACCAAGGAAGCACCCTCAGTGAGAGAACTGTCCTATCATCATTAAAACAGAAGATTCCCTACTATAAAGTGACATTGATAGAGTACTAGTACTAAGAAGCCAAGAAAAACTTCCTCTTTTTATTCAGCCTTGCACTTTGGCTGTCATTAACAAAATGCCAGCTTGATAACATTTTTTAAATCTATTCTTGCATTTTGTCAATATAGGTGCTACTTCCCAAACAATTTATTTTATATCTAAAAGAAGAAGTGAACATACACCATTCTGGTTACAGACCAAAAAGAAAAAAAGGAAGAAAGAAAACAAAACAATTTATCTAACTGAATCTTGGAACGCGAGGGAATAATATATAGCACTTGCAAGCAGTGCTTAGGCATTATTTCCTTCCGAATAAGGTTGCAGTTGCTCCTTTACTTTGAAGAGCAATGTACAGCCTAAATCCATGAATATTATATTTTTCCCAAACCACCTTAAATCATTTTCTTGGACTCTTTTCTGAGATTCTACCTAGAATTATGAGGAAATGACTTTTCAAAACTCTCCTCTCTATTTTAGATGAAAGAAACGGGAACAAAGTTTTACTATTGCTTTTCTCCCTTGATGATCTCATCATTTATCACCATCTTTTTGCTGTCGAATCACACACTGGGTAGTAACAATATCAGGATAGCAAATTTCATTTTCTTTCTTTCTTTCTTTCTTTCTTTCTTTCTTTCTTTCTTTCTTTCTCTTTCTTTCTTTCTTTCTTTCCTTTCTTCTTCCTTCCTTCCTTTCCTTCTCTCTCTCTGTCTCTGCCCCCTCCTTCTTGTAAATAACACCAATAGGAACCATGCTGGCAACTTATTACTTATTTTACCTTTCTATGGTTGCCTGCCAGCAAATTGGCAGCTACTCCATTCTGGAGGGCAAAAACAGTTGACATCACCCCTTATTAAATCC